>NC_048898.1:30623504-30677244 GCF_011077185.1 Oxyura jamaicensis | reverse complement strand
CCCCCCCCCCCCCCCCCCCCCCCCCCCCCCCCCCCCCCCCCCCCCAAGAAAAAGTGAAATCATTTCAATCTTCTCCCAGAATTCAAGGGTCTTTGTCTTTCTTCTTTTGGGCTGTTTTTTTGAATGTTGGCTTTCAATATAAAAGCCTAGAAATTATTAATCTAATATTTTCTTTAGCAAACGAGAACTGTCTTTCTTTCTTTCAGAATTACAATTTAACTTGCATAGAAAATAATTTTAACATATGGAATCTTAAGTAAGCTGAAAAGTACAAAGATTCAAAAGGCCTAAAAACCAGTAGCAGTAATTACTGGGAGGATATTCTTACCTATCATGTTGTCTAGTGAGAGGTCAGGAAGTTTATTTTGGAATGCTCCTACAGGAATTCCACAGAAGGAGACTGGAGAATACAAAGGTGATGCACTTGTACTGCTGTAAAAGAAATGAAAACAAGTTCCTAAAGCAAATTGGATGACCTGCTTACTCAAGCCCTTCGTTTAGCTTTTTCCCAAGTTGCTCGTTCAGTGTATCTACTGCTTATTACTTGCAGAATATTTTGACAGTATTATTCCCAACGTTTACCAGGAGATAATACACACAAAGATGTACATATTTTTAAGTAAGTTTAATTTTCCCTACACAGATATTTGTAAGAGAAAAACAGACAGATGTATTCCTTGTTCTTAAGTGTACCTAAGCTTTACAAGGAGGCTTTTCAATACATTGTTAATATTCAGAGCTACGTTCAGGAATACGGCTAGGAAACATTCGTTAATATTTTGACATTTAAGAACAGATTGCCAAACATTTGCTCAGAAAAAAAATCTTACATGGGTTCCAGTTAACAATTCCTAGAGCTGAAGCAAAGCTTTTCACCTGAACATAGGAAGCAACTGTCTTTTTATATACAAGGCTACAAAAGAAACATTATCTATGCTAATAGTCTCATGAGATATCTATTATGCATCATTTTTTTTTTGAGTTATTTTCCCCAAGAGGTGTGACAGCGTTCCAGTACAATCCATAGCTGATTCAAACAGGCCCTGCAACCTTGATGAATTATATCCAGCTGGGCTGTGGACAGGTCCCCATGATAAGCAAAGACCAAAGACTACTGACTGCAGACAGCTGTACACAAAAATTCAGTTTAAGGTGTGTACAAAGCATTTTCCTTCAAAATCCCAGTTTAACAGACTTTGACTTCAAATTTTAATTAAGACCATCAAACCCAGCAAAATCATGAGCTACTACAGGAAGACTCCTTAAAAACCCATTAAAGACTCCCTGCCAACTAGAAATATGGTTTACTTTTCAGTACAATCCAACCATATCCAGATTCTTCTAGGCTCAGTGGTTCTTACAGTATTATTAAATTTTTCCTCGTTATATAATCATGACAAAAATCAATGTTTTAGAAATGAGCCTAGGTATCCAAGAAGTAAAACTGAGCAACATATAGATCCTAAACAGCTCTATTGGCTATGCATCACAAGGAATCCATCTAACAGTATTTGGGGGAACAACAAGAATAAAAATGTTAAAACACTGAGCAAAAAAAAAAAATCCATGTTGAAAAACTGGTATTTGTGGCATTTAATAGTATATTAAGATTTTTGTATTTTTTTTTTTAATGACGGTAAGTTATTTATATTACCCAATAGTACATTAAAGCTTTACTGCAGCAGGATAACTTCAATGCACTCCATGTTCAAAGAAATATACTACTCCATGCAGCATTTTTAGAGACTGTTCAAAATTTAAAACTGTAAAGACTTGGCATATAAAACTGTCCATTGTTTACACAGGCATATTCAAGACACCTACTATGCACTCATATTGCTTTGTGTCAAAATTCACACAAATCTAGGTAAAAACCTTCTTCCTGCTAAGAAAATAATCTTTCCGGACTAATTTCATAGTCCTTTCATGTGATTGAAACTGAGGGATTCATTTCTGAGGAAAATTATATAGTCTGCAGAAAGCCAAATGAGAAAATGTTCCTCCAAAATAATGTGATATTCATTCTTATCTTTTGTTTCCTTATTTCAAACACCTCTTCCCCTCATTCATACACGTGTATAGCACATCATGCACAGAAGCACAATACCATTACTTTCAGAATATAATTAAGTGTCATTTGTAAATGTAACAGAAAAGAAAAATAAATCCCATTACCTGTTACGCAGATTTCTGCCAGAAATACTGGATTTTAATTCCCAGATCATTACCCTGCCATCGCTGACAATGAGAGCTGCCGAATTCTCATTCACAGGGCAACACACCATACTGAAAGGCCGAACTGTTTTTGTGACCCTAATTGCATCACACTGACTTCTTAAATCATAAGTCAGCTCCTGAACTGGGTCCGGATCTGTAACATCAATGTGCCACAAATGACCAACAATTAAAACAGAAAACATGCGATGTGATCTTTCAGCAGAGGTAAGACTGTAGAGTGACAGAGCTCTTTGGTTCAAATCTACATGCTTCCTGCACCACAATAAGCAAAACATAACCAGAGACTACACATTGTTGATTATGCTGTACAAAACACGTGATCCTGAAAACTTCCTCAAGGTGTAACTTTGTCTTAGAAGTGGCTTACTCTGCTTCAATCTTGCAAAAATGTTAAAAAAAATATACTGTTTTATATCTGCACAGAAAGCACATCTCTTCTCCACAACTGAAATCTCATTTTGTTTATTGGTAAAACTGGAAGTAAGTAATGCTGTAGCTCACTAAAAATTAACAAACTAACAAAATCATAAAGAAGAAATTAACCACAAATGTCACTTATTTAGTTGTACGTAATTGTGTTTTACCTTCTTTCTTCCTGTCTCCTTCATTATATTAAAATTCAATTAGTTATATTTCATAAAAGAAACAAAGGTTTAATAATTTAGAATTTAATGTAAATTTAAACCCACATCTTAGATCTAAAATCAATTCTTCCAACTGAAGAATTCCAAATGACTTCCAAAAATCTGTGGATTTTCAGGATATATCTTATTTTGCATTAGGTATCAGGGGAATCAAAAACATTTTTTTTGGCAGAACCCAGTATAAATTTAATGTATTTACTTAGGAGAAAAAACACTGGAAGGGTTGTAATTAACCCTCCTGTATAAGGCATGATGGTTGACATTGGTGCTGAAGTATTAACTAAAATGCCTCAAATTTAATTTCTGGCCGTTACTGGCACAAAATTTACCTGGCTCTTCATTGGGAGTTCCAGTTATACTGCAGTTAGGTCTGCGAACTCTTAAAGTTATACAACCATTTTCATGTAGGCAAAATAGCCCATCACGCTGAAAACACGGAATTACCTAGGCAAACAGATACCATATTATGTTATCAAAATTTTACTCTTTGCTAAATAAGCTTGTAATTTAATAATATTCATGATGTATTCAAGACAATCACAGAAAATTTACCATTAAGGCAACACTTAAATGAATTTCTGTAGCTACTAAAGCGAAGTCAAGAATAAGTGACAGGAAAAAGAAAGAAAGAAAAAACAGGCAAGAGCTGCATATCATCTATTTTTATGATTGATAAATTGTTATATTTTAACTCATTATTAAAGACTACTTTCCAGATCTTAATCAAAGTGTAAAAATATACTATAGCTTATTGCGGAAGAAAGCATGGCCCTTAATAATCTTGGAAACCATATCACTCAAATCCCACCTAAGACACAACCATGCATGGAAATCAAAGAATTTAATGAGGTTGTCAAAACAGTATTTTTTTTTTTTTTTATAAACCAGAATACCTTTATTATTGGGTAACTGAAATTAAACTAGTGAATCAGCTTATCGAGTCCCTAGCTTAAACAGCTTAACCAGAAGAAAATGAAATGTCCTTTCTCCACAGCACTATTTCCACACTGGCAACTTCTGTAACACCATGAAATGAAGTGGGTTTGCAGCGGAATTCAGAAAACTAAATTAAACAGTGCTTTCTTCAGAAGACATTTCTCCTGGTGAGTTAACTTCTTTTCATCTTTTAGTATTCATCAAAACACAACTACCCGTGGGTCATGTACTTGTAAATGATCGTAATAAATCATTGCAATGACAGACACCTATCAAATTTTCATTACCTGTAGGAAAGGCACACCTGTTCTTTCAATGGCAATCACACCCACTGTCTGATTCACTTCCAAGTCAAGAATCAGAATTTCTCTGGGATACAGTAATAGCATGTAGTTTCTTTTGGAAGGCAAGTATGACAACTGAAGGCAGTCATTGAGCGTTACAGATTCAGCACTGCAAAATGTCAAAAATAAATTGTAAGCGGCCCAGAAAAGGAGAACAACTTTAATTAAGTTTAGTATCAACAAATATTTGAAATTCAAAATAAAATTAGCAGTGCAAATGCTCCTGGAGGTGCATTTTTTCAAGCATCCCACGTTTTGATCACTGGGAAACTATAGGATTCTATTTAATTGGTTCAGCAATGAACAGAACAGCATCACCAACCTTCAAAGGACACACACTGTTGCCTTTTGTCCAAATAAGATTATAGAGTAATTTTTAAAATAATGAGTGAGTCAAATTGTATAAGTATAGTTCTTACACAATGAAAACAGAAAGCAATTCAATTATGAACTGTGCTAGCTGCCATGACATTCATGGAAAGTTACCTTAAAGCATACCGCTTCCTTCAAATTTGTACTATGTGTATTACTTTATTTTGAAATGAACTGAACTGGCTTATCAAAAACACCAGTTTTCAAACTCAGAAAGTAGTAAAGAACAGGAATGTTCATTATTTTGTTGATCAATAGGTGATAGACTGCAGGGTAAAGAGGTTCATTAGGTACACATAATGCAGTGAACTGTTTGTAAATCACATTGAAGAAAATAATCCTTGTACTGCGTTCAGTTCAGAAACTCAACTGATTTAACGTATCATCTTTTTCAAGGGGTTTTGTTTGTCTGTTTTTAATCTCATTCTGCCATACACTAAATCCCCCTTACATGGTTCTTGCTTCTCATTCCTTTCTCCAGGACTATAAATCACCTTCTGTTTGTAATCACTTTCCTGACAATTTCCTGCTCCTCTTTCCTCAATGTTTCCATAAATTAATATAAAACCAGATAAATTACTGCTGCTACAATTTTTCTTCCTTTTTTTTCCCATTTTGGTCTTTTGTGGTGTTCCAGAGAGAAAGTAAGAGATAAAAGAAATGACTGTCATATCCTTGGCAATATTCATATACAGCTTAAAATGTAATTGGAAGAATACAAAAAAATGGCATCTTTGTTGATATACTGTTATTACAGAGCATACAAAAAGGTTGCAGCAGCATACGTACTGTCCCAATATCTGAAAATTTGGTGCTCTATCTGGTGTCATCAGGCATCACAGAAAACAAAATTACCTTTAACGTAATATAAAAATCTTAATACCTTAAATGATTACCAAATAACATATCTTTAAGTCTTCTCCTCATTTTGCAATATAAGCAGTTTATTAAAACAGTTTATTAAAACATTTCAAATCTGCACTAAGTTTTGTGTCAAGTGCTAACCGACAATGCACTCTGATTAGTTGGTTCTAGTCACTATTACTACATAAATGAAAAATGGGAAAGGAAAAAGTAATTGCACCACAAAAAAAAAAAAAAAAGGTCAAGAAGTTCTGAAAAAAAATCTTAAAATGCAACATCTTTGGTTTTAAAAGGTCAAAAACCACATAAATATGTATGTACAAATTCTAATTTTATTTATACACTTAGTTTTAAAAATGCCTGTTATGGCACTATTACAAACTACTTTGGGGTAAGAGCTCTTCACAGGTATTAGTACTTGAAGAAATTTTATTTTATTATATTCTTTCTCATTCCACAATTAAAATGAATTATATTATCCTATTTTCATCTTTTATCCATCCCTCCCCCAAGAAAGATGTTTCTGAATTTACACCTGCACGAAAATATAATATAGGTACCCAGAGTACAGTTTTGTTTTTTTTAATGCAAGCTGCAAATAAAATGAAGAACTGTTTCTTGAAAGGGTACATCAACTGAATGAAACTAAGGTACATCGACTAAGAAACAAAGGTTACAGCATGCAATTACTAGAAGCCAAACAGACTTTCCTCACATTTTACAAATGTTTTCAATGCACCTTAGTTTCAGGGCCATGAAGACAAAGAATAGAAATTGCTATTCTCAGTCTGACTACTCCTTAAATATTTTTTTTAATATTATCCTATAGTATTTAATCTAGTAATAATCTAATTATATCTATATAATACAGAGGTATAAAAAACTACCTGGGAAGAAATATTTGCAACCTACCTTGGTTTTTCATTACTGATTAAGATTTTCACTTTATCGAGGGCCTTTTTGGCCCCTGTAGTAGCAGCCAACTTATGAGAAGGACTGGAATGGGGACTAGAAATGTAAACCTTTTTCCCTGAGCTGGCAGGAGCTTTCGAAGGAGAGAAGTCGGAGATGAACACTATTCCTTCACTTGTGAGCACTGTACCAAGAAAAACAAATTTTACAAAATTAGATCTGCAATTTTGTTGAGGTGTTTTATTTTAACGAAATTTTGGTGAGGAGAAATCATAATAGCATTGTTAAAACATTAAGATGGAAAATTCATAACTCTATTTTACAAGCACCTCCTACTGAAAAGAGCAGAAGATGGTCAACTATTATTAATGAAAATCCATGCAATTATTTCAAAATTAAGTCTGTAATAAAAAATAAAAATTAAAAAAAAAAAGGGAGGTTATCAGTAGAAATGTCTGGGTTGTCGCTTCCTATTTGTTCGGTACAGTTATTCTGTCATAAACTATTTTTCAGGAAGGTTCATAATGTAAATAGCAGAGTTGCCCCCATTGGCTATATAACCATTTTTTGTTCTCATGAAGTGCATTGCTCAAAGAATTGTTAGCACATTATTTATGTGGCAGCATGAGGACTCAGCTGAGCTGTAAACATATAGCTAAGATTTTACTACACATCTATACCAAAAAGCTCTTTTTCTAGGTTGAATGGTATGGCAAAAAATAACAATAATAAAACCTACAAATACTGGAAACTGCAGCTTGTCCTCTGCAGATTGGGAGTGATGAAGGTAAGTGAAAAAACAGTGACACTTATTTATCATAGTTTCTTTCTGCTAAAATGTGAATGTGTGCATTACACCACCCTTAACATTTGAATTTTCGAAAATCGATGCTCACATTCATCCGTCAACAAAAACCTTTCTGTTGAAGATGCCATTTATCTGGGTCCATTCTCATCTCATTGGATTCACTCTCAGCAACCAATTATTTTATAGCTTTTTATGTCACTTTAAAAAGGTTCTCTGTATCCAGCTTCTCTCAGCTCCCGTCTCCATGTTTTCCATCTTCTTTATGAAGTTACAAATATATCTTTTCAGATCTTTAAGTTGTATTCTCTGTTCGTTGGCTCTTCTCCCCTCCCCACCCGAATGACATCATTTTTCAGACAAATTCTATATTGGCTGAAGACTCCCATCTTTGTTTTGAAACTTCTTCCTGGCATTAATAACATAAATCTCACTAATTGATTACTTTAGTGTCGCATCCTCTAGTTTAAGTCTAATGTTTTTCCTGGTCACACATACTCAGGTCACACCTGAAAACTCGTGGTCATATTTCTTAGAGCATGCCTTTTTTTCCTTCCATTATAGCTCCTCTCCAATTTTAACTAATGGTACAGTAACACAACTATCTGTGATTCTTGATACCATCATACAGAATTTTTGGTGTTTTTTTTTTTTTTGCTAGTTCCAACTAAACTAGTTTTAGTTTGGTAAACTAAAATTGCCCTTTCTTACTATTTTATACTTAAACTTACAAGCTAGGTGTGACGGATCAAAGGGGTCAAATGAAAAAGACAGGATATTTTCTGCATAACTTTTCTTCCAAAGTTTGGTGCCTGTGTCTGCATTCCACAGTACAATATAGTTAGGCGGATGAACTGCAAGTAGTAAATCTCTAGAAGCATCCTGATTCCACAACCACTGCATGTCTGTCAAAAGAAGGAAAAGTAAACACTGAAATGAATTTTCACAACTATTTTAAAACTATTCTTCTTCTGTAACACTTTGTCTTTAAAGAAATGACTAGCAACTTGTTAGTAACAAGGTACTTCTATTTCACAACTCTAAAAAATAAATTCATTTTATGGTCTCAATTTACATTTTTAACAAGTAGCAATGCAATGGGTTATACATGTCCACACACACGCACAGCACCCACATCCTATCTGAAGGATGTCAGTTGTTTTCAGCCAGCAAATTCCGATCTGAAAAAACTGTTGTACAGAACCACATCAGTCGTAATGAAAAGAATCATACACCATTCCAACTTAACAGAGGGGTGGTTTCAGTACGTGAGATGGAAATGAATGGTTTCTCTACTTCAAATACTTTTTAGCAAGAGTCTTGAGTTCAGGAGCAAAATGAAACCGACTGTACTACACAGTCAAGAATACAAATACACCCTCAGGGTGAATCTGAAGAGGCATGGCTGCCAACAACCACAACTCAGCATCATTTAAACATTCAAGGTAAATGAGCAAAAAACCCCTCTGTTTTCTATCTTAGATATATCAGCCAGACGAACCAGAAGTGACTATACTGGTAAAGCTGTACTGGAACAATTAAGGCCTTTTGCATTTGGAGATGGGATGGGTCTGTTACCCTAAAAGTAGTGCTTTACCTTAGCACTTTTATACCTATTTTGTTAATAGTCTATATATGCTTAACAAGAAAAGAAGCGGGTGAGCAATAAATCCACAGAGGGGGGTGCTCAGGTGTTCTCTGAATACTTCTGTACCCCTGTTTGCCCCAACCTTTTTTCCTTTTTAAATTCCCATTAAGATTTATTTGGAGTAAGTTCCTGTTACTTGATCGCCTTGGTAAATTTGTTCTAATCAAGCAAAAATAAAGCAGGAAGAAGAGGGGAGAGAAAAGCGGAACTGTCTGTTAAACTAAAATGAAGGCCACACACCAGTCTCCACTTTTTGGTAAATTTATAAATCTCTACAAAAAAAAAGAAATCAAACTTACAGTAAGATGAAAAGGAAACTCTACGACTGAGACAAGAAGAACACAGAGCTACCTCTGTTACTTGAAAAGAACTGTGTTAGAGCTACATACGTGCTACACAGGCCAGACAGGCAATGAAGTGTCCCCCCCGAGTCCAGCTCCTACCACTGCATGGCCTCAACAAGTCACAGTGTCTCTACAGCATATCCATATATATTAAGATGTTGGAAAAAAAAAAAAAATCCTTCCTAAGTCATTCTCCTGTTTTAACAATTCACCCTTTTTTTTTTTTTGAGAGCCGATAAGTGTTTCTCAACGGGTCTCAGAACAAAAATTAAAAAATAAAAATAAATCCATTTGTGTCCTAATCAGTTACACTACAAGTAAAGAAATGGTTAACTGCTTCCCAGGTGAATGTACTCTGGATCAAATAAAGACAAGTGCCTTACACTGAAGCACTGATTTTCTTTTTATTGAAACAGTGAAAGTCCAGCTGTTACCCTGCCACGTTCTTGCAGATAACACAGAGAGCACCATCAGATCACCTTGGTGCTTCCTCTCTATTTGCACCATTTTCTACACGCCTGTAAAAAAAAAATAGCCAGAGGCTTCAGAAACAGATGGAAAGCAAAAGAAACTGCTTTCGTTAGAAGCTATTGCTAAATTAAACCAGGGACTGATGAAAGAAAAGAACTTTAATTCTGTTGCATATTACCTTATCTGTCACCCAATAGAACAGCAGATTGAAAAGCTTTCACTGGGCCTGCAAACCTGGAAAAATCTTCAAATGGCATAGAATCATAGAAAAATTAAGGTCGGAAAAGACCTTCAAGATCATCTGGTCCAACCATTCCCCTACAACCAATGTCACCCGCTAAACCGTGTCCCTAAGCACCACATCCAACCTTTCCTTGAACACCCCCAGGGATGGTGACTCCACCACTTCCCTGGGCAACCTGTCCCAATGCCTGACTGCTCTTTCTAAGAAGGAACGTGTCCTAATTGTTTTAACTGTTTTAACTAATTACGAGTAGTGCTCTTTGTCTAATTCTTTGTTTTAATTGTTGAAAAGTAGAGGCATGATGTTTCTACTTTTCCACTCATCACGGACATCAGCAGACTGCCAGGACTTTTCAGCTATGATGGAGAGAAGCTTGGCAACTCCATCAGCCAGAGTTCCTTCAGGACCCTGGGATTTGTGTCATCAGGTCCCACAGACTGGTACCTGTTTAGATTCATCGGGTGGTCTTGAATGTGCTCTTCACTCACAGTGCGTGGAACTTTGATCCCCCAGCCTCCATCTATGGGTTCAGGGAAATGAAAGACTTGGGGAGCTCGTCTACCAGTGCAGATGGAGGCAAAGAAGTTGCTGAGTACCTCAACCTTCTCCATGTCTGTCATTACCAATTACTCAGCTAGAGAAACTCACTCCTAATTTAAGAAATTTGCCACTTAGTAGTAGCTTACACACTACTATTTTCACCCCTCAGTCTATTTTCACATGTTAAAGGCGCATGGTGGCCCTCGGGGACTCCTCCTGTCCCCCCAGCGCAGCAGCCCGAAGGAAGCCGGGTCCTCTCTTGTGCTCTTCCTCGAGGCTCTGTGCAGAAGGGATGCAACCACAAGGGCTGGGGGATGGGAAAGAAACACTCACACAACCCCTGAGAATCGGCAAGAGTTCTTTATTGCCGGGTGTTTGGTGGCTCCAAGCTAATGCGTGGGATGGTGCCTGAGCGACAATGAGCAGGGAGCTCGCCGGGCCCTGCTGCATATCTGTTGGAGTTCTCTGACAGCACGGAGCAAAGACCTGCCGGGGTAGTCCCAGGTCTGATGTGGCTGAGGTGGATCCACTTCCATGGATTCCTCCGCCTCTTCGTGTGGATCCACCTCCATGGGCTCCACGGTGTTAGGCAGGAGGACAAGCCAGTCCCTGCCTGGGACTGCCCACACGGGATGCCTCCCATCAGGTATGTTCTTCAGCCAGGGTGCCGAACCAGGGGGTCGCCCAGTTCCATGGCTTGGTCCCATGCCACTCTTTGCTTGATTTCCATGCCTGGGTTCAATGCTGCCATCTCTTTTATGGCCACGGCTGAATCCCACGCTGCGTTCTGGCCGACGGGCACACCTCTGCTCCCCACGGCTCTCCACTTCACACTCCTGCCGTCGCTTCACACCACCACTGCACCACTGGTTAGGCCCAGGCCCCCTGCTGCTGTATGTCTGAGGGGCCGGCCTGTTCCCTGCATCACTGTGGTGCCAATGATATCGATTATATGTGTCTTTGGGCCGGGCACCAGACGTCCCCCAGGCACTGGTGTTTTTTGTGCCGGAGGTGCTGTCCCTCTGTCCTCTCATTAGCTGCCATCCTCGGTGCTTCCTCAGACCGCTTCGCTGTCCTCACACCGAGGAGGGCTGCTGCTCGCCTTGCTCCTTTCTCTAGCCTTCCACCTGCTGCTGGCTCTCAGAGGACCGAGTAGCTGAGCAAGTGGCGGGCCAGCGGCAGGAGTCCTGTTTTATAGGGTCTGGGGCAAAGGCGGGGCAGCGGTGGCCACTGTGACCTCAGCAAGCCTCTGTGATGCCCAACATGAGTGGCCCAAAGGCGGCTGTGTTGGGAGAGGCCTGGAAGATGCCCTCACATGGAGGAAGGAGGAGGGCTGGGGGGGCTGAGGACCCCTTTTCTGGGGCTGGCTCCCCCAGGCCATTTGGCTTGCCAGAGAGAAAGGCTGCCCCATACAATCCTGCCTCAACCCATTTTTCTTCAGATCTCCAAGGGTTAGAATCTCTTGTTAACAAAAGAAATTACATGTACTGGATTATTTCGTGTATTGTTTACAGATGTTGTGAATTTTCCTCTGGATCTATTAATATTCTCAACTTCAACTATGTAAGCATCTGCAAATTTCATCACAAAGCTGTTTTCCTTTCCTTTGTGTTAGGAGGCTACTCAAATTCAGCTCTAATGCTGTTCTTTCCAGTACTGCATGGTCAAAACCACACCAAACATTCAGTGAATTGGCATCACTGATAAATAAAATGCAAGTTGTAACACAAAAAAGAAGAAATAACAGAAAAAAATTAACTGCAGTGGAGAGAATAAACATTCAGTGTCTCACTACCAGACTTACAGAGCACTGTATGTACTCTCATGGGCTTCACAGAAACAGAAGTATAACAAAAAAACAAACTAAGTGGGTTTTCCAATAACACAAATCAAGATAAAAAGCAGGTGTAACACAAGCATCATCACAAGTTTTTAAATAAATAATTTTTAGAAATCCCTTGTGGTAGTCTCTTTAGCAACAAACAAAGCATTCTAAATTTTACTTCAGAAATAACATGGAAGTATATTGCTAGTGTGGGCAGCAGTGGCAATAAACAGAAGTCTGGAACGTGCAGCAGAGCACACAGATGCTGCTGTACTCGCAGAGTTATCCGTTCCAGATAACTCAAAGAGCTCACCTGATGCTGGAAGCAGTCCCCTCACATCAGCAGCTCAGGTAATGAGAGCAGTCCAGCCACAGCAGCATGGCTTTCTAACTTCCAGTACTCAAACCAGCTCCTGGACAGCTCTGTTATGAGAAGTTCCTATACACAGAAAAGCGCCTACCCCAAGTCATCAGAACTCAACAGCTCTAATACAGTACTATCCTCAACTACAACTGCACTCATTAAAGCAGCAGTAAAGATGAAAATGGATGTGCGATGCAAGCAGGAATTAAACCTAGATAACTGGATGCCCTGCTGTGAGTTTTAACCACTACTTCTCCTTCTTCACTGGTGAAGTGAAAGACATTAACTAATGAAAGGGAGCATCTGATGGATGGCACCTTACTAACAAACAAACACAAAAAGACCAAGAAAAAAAAAAGACAATTGCTTTTCCGTATCTTCTTAATTGTGTTATACCTGGCCAGTGGCTACATTTTCCGTTCTCTATTCTTTATCAGCCCAACTCAGACAGCATTGATCTCAATACCAGGCTTCTAGGTATTTCTACATGTAGCACAGGCAAGCATAGATCTTCTATAGCTTACAACATTATCATTACCTTGAATTGGTTTTGCATGTTCTTGTATTTCACAACGAGCTGTTCCAGTTGCCACATCCCATACAATTATTTTTCCAGTAGCATCAGCAGAAGCTAAACGTAAAGAATATGGAGAGCCAACATTGTGATGGTAATTTTCTTTAGCCCATTTAACCTGAGGATAAAGATGAAAAGTAGTCAAGAGATGGAAACATAAATAACAAAGACATCATACAAAATATTCTTCAGATGGATAAACAACTAATTAATTCATCAAAAAGGGTAACAACAGTTAATAACATCAGTGTAAACATATATCAGTCGTACAAATTTAAGTTATCTTACAACTGTAATGCATGTCTGCATGGATGGTACTTTCAAGTTTACATAAATCATTATTTCTTGTTCCTGAAGATAAACTACAACAATCCATAAATACAGACCACAAATATTAGAGGTCTACTCAAATATATAGAAGAAAGTACACCTGCTATCTTCTTCATCCTATTCAGGATGTCACCAAAACTGATTTTCATATACCACTTTCTGGTTTGGGACTGCCAACTGCACTGACTTGCAAGAAGATGGCAATACATATGTAAAAGATGTAGCCTGAAATTTGAAACACTCCATCTACAAGTCTCCACAGAGTGTATTAGATAATACTGGCTCCTTCCCTACATACTCAATACAGAATTGTTTTGCTACCTGCTTTAAAGGCCAAGTTCTACCCCTAAGGGAGAATGAAGACACTAACAGAATAATAAACCTTAATAGTAAGGTAATGAGAATTTATCTACTACAAAAATGATGTTGCAGCTAGCTAGCTGTATGCTGTCACAGTACCTGACAGAGAAAGTGTTAGGTCAAGCACAGCTCTTTGCACAAATATTGAAACCATGACACTAAAAAAAATAATACAGTTATCATTAGGTGCCACTAACTTTACAACATGATTTATAACTGCATTCATTTATAACTGTAGCCACCTTTGTGCTATCCCTGTCAGAGGTTTTACCAGTACGCATCTCAAAAGCTAGGCTGAATAAATTAAACAACCTTTACACAGGCACAGTTAGCAATTTTCAGAGTTCTGGCTAAAAACCCAAAGCATGTTTCTACAGGAATAACAGAATAATTCTTCAGAGAGTCTCCTTTACCTGCAGTTTTGTAACTCCTGCTTCCCTGCTGCTCAAAATAAAATTATCCTTGAGGGCGCCTGCATGCAGCTATGTAATATTAAAATTACACAGCATTTGAAATCTACACAGCTATTTCTTCCTCAGTTAAATATATGTTTCTCTGAAGCAAACACCAGTTTTGGAAAACATCAGTTCCCAAGGGAGGATCTGTCACCAAGTTATGAACAATGAACATGAGGCCTTTATATCACGAGTCTTAAACACAGCTCCTACTGTTCTCTAGCACCACGAGCCTTCTTTTAGCATTGCAGTCACTCTGCTCCAACAAAGTCCCCACACATGACCTGATCCTCTGCTAAAAGAAATCATTTTCCCTCTCTACCCTAACCTCAAAATGTAGCAGCATTGCTCAGAAACAGGGACCTAAGTCAAATTTTTAAAACGTAATCATCATTACAGCTGCTGCCTCCATACCACTTACTTTTATTTACACGATTACAGACGTTGGTGTTGATGTCTTGATCATTTTAAAGGATAGCTTGAAGGCAACTGAGGCTAAGGGCAGGCTTGCCCAAACATAATGCCAGAAGGCACGGCAGGTATTGATTTACTGAGTGCCGTGTGTTCTGTGATTACTACCAACTACACACCTTTGCTCTGTGATAACGGAAAAATAACCTCCCCTTTCTAAGATTCAAATATATATTTTTATGTACCTAAAAATATAACATTGACCTCACCCCAAATTTTAGCATGCATGGTATGATTTCACCATAAAAGGGATTATGTTAAATATGGGTACTTTACAACATATTTTACATGAAAATTGAGTGCAATATGAGTGTTGAAAATCATTTAGAAAAATAAGATATACACCAGAATCAAGTAATGCACCTTAAAACATCTCTCACCTTGACAACATTTGCTTTGTGTCTTTCCAAAACCTGTAAAGTCTGGGCAGTATTGGCATCAACTACCAGCACAAGGGAATGGCATCCATACGCAATCAAACCTTGCCAGCCCCTACAAAAAGTACGCACCATCATCAAACAAGCAAAAAAAGAACAAAAAGCTGTTAACATCAAGAGCAGGATGTTTTGTTTTTTTTTTCTCTAAGTTGAATGTATGCTACCAGACATGAATATCAAACACTAAAAACTACTTAATAACATAAAACTCAACAGCATTATAAAATGCAATTGCAGCACTGCCTGCTGAACCGTGTGCTGATGAGTCCCTATGAAACCACAAAGCACACATTTGTGCCCATCTATAAAACACAGATGATGGGGCCTGACTTGAGGAACGATTAACGTGGCCTCTAACGATATTTACATGGATATGGTGAGAACAGTGAGCAAGCAAGAACAGTCAAAGGAGATAAAGTTTCTAAAAACTTCCAAGACCTTCCAAGACCGTTCAGCTGCTTTGCAAGCTGCAGAACGGACAGGTCACACTTTTCCAAAATGACTGGATTCAGGCCAATTCATTTGAAGCTGTCTCCATAGGACTCAGCAGCACTCGCTTACTGCTTCCTAGTGCAGCTGGGCGAACTTCCCGCTCAGAGCCATGCACACAAACACCGAGCCATGCATACAAACATGCATGGACTTCGGACCTGAAGCCTCAACCCCAGAAACAGCCCCAGCAGGCGCCACCAGCCCTCCAAGGGCTGTTGCAGCACCAAGAGCTCCGCCCACAAAAGCAAAGGGCATTGCCTGGAGGGCCTGGCACACACCCACCCTTCCTCCCGCGGCCGTGGCAGTGCTCTCCCCGACACCCGCAGGGCAGCACCCTCTCTCCTCGAGCACTTCGGGATGGAAAAGGAGGGGACCTGGCAGCCACCCCCTCGTGTCCCAACCGCGTCCCGGCGCCCCGTACCAGTCCGCCGCCCCCCTGTTCGGCGCGCTGAGGGCTCCCGTCAGGGTTCTTGCCGCCAGCTTGATGTTCACGGTGAAGGGCTGCATGGCGAGCCTCGGAGCCCCACAGCGCCCCGGCCCTGCCCGGCACGGCCCGGCCCCGCTCGCAGGAAGCGCCGCTGCCGCCGCCGGTCCGTCCCGCCCGGCTCCGCCGCCGCCCTGCGGCTGCCGAACGGCCGTTCCGGGGCTGCCGGTGGGCAGGCAGCGGTTCTAAAGTTTTCTCAGAAATCCCGAATCTGTACCTGGCCCCGAGTCGGAGCCTTTGCTCGGGGCAAGATCTTCCTCGTTCCTCACAGCCAGCCGTAAAGGCCCTCCCGGGGAGCCCTCGGCAGTGCGTGGGGATCGGCCTCTCAAACTTTCAGTCATACCGATGCCATAAAAGTCAGTCAAAGATGCTCTCTAAGACTCAATTTGGAGTTTTAGAAAAAAGGCATTCTTTAATCGAGGTGTTGAGCACACGGGATCATTCCACCTAGTGTGTGCACCAAATGGTCCAGCTACAGGGGTTCTATACAATCAAAACATACATACTACTATTTTCTCCAACTCATTGAAGTATGTATGTGCATTTGCTTCTAAACTTATACAATCATAGAATCATAAAAATACAAGGTTGGAAAGGACCTACAAGATCATCTAGTCCAACCGTTCTCCTATCACCAATACTATCCACTAAGCTACTAAAATATGTCATAGCACCTTGACCAGGCACTTCTTGAACACTGTGAGGGATGGTGACTCCACCACCTCCCTGGGCAGGCCGTTCCAGCAGCTGACCACTCTTTGAGAGAAAAAGTTTTTCCTGATATTTAATCTAAATCTCCCCAGGTGCAACTTGTGGCCATTTCTTCGAGTCCTGTCATTAGTTACCTGAGAGAAGAAGATGACCCCCTTCAAAAGATGTCCCCCATCAAAACTTCCCTTTGGGAAGTTGCAGAGCGCAATAAGGCCTCCCCTGGGCCTTCTCTTCTCCAGACTAAACAATCCCAGTTCCCTCAGCCGCGATTCATAAGACTTGTGTTCCAGACCCCTCACCAGTTTTGTTGCCCTTCTCTAGACACTCCAAGGCCTCAATGTCCTTTTTGTAGTGAGGGGCTCAAAACTGAACACAGAACTCAAGGTGCGGCCTCAAAAAAGCTGAGTACAGGGGGATGATCACCTCCCTGCTCCTGCTGGCTGCACTATTTGTAATACAGACCAGGATGCCATTGGCCTTCTTGGCCACCTGGGCATACTGCCGGCTCATGTTCAGCTGAGCATCAATCAACACTCCCAGATCCAATTCCTCTTCACAGTCTTCTAGCCACTCTGCCCCAAGCCTATAGCATTGCATGGGGTTATTGTGACCAAAGTGCAGGGCCCAGCCGTTGGCTTTATTAATCCTCATCCCATTCACCTCAGCCCAGCAGTCCAGCCTATCCAGATCCTTCTGAAGGGCCACCCTACCCTCAGGCAGATCGACACTACCTCCCAACTTGGTGTCATCTGCATGCTTACTGAAGGTACACTCAGTCCCCTCATGTAGGTAATCAAAAAATACATTAAACAAGATAGGCCCCAGTACCAACCCCTGAGGGACACCACTTGTAATGGGATGCCAGCTGGGCTTAACTCCATTAACCACAACCTGCTGGGCACAGCCCTCCAGCCAGTTCTTTACCCAGAGAAGAGTATACCTATCCAGGCCATGGGAAGCCATTTTCCCCAGGAGAATACTGCTGCTGAAGTCTAAGTAGACTACATCAACAGTCTTTCCCTCATCTACCAGTCTGGTCACACGATCATAGAAAGAGATGAGGTTGGACAAGCACGACCTGCCTTTCATGAACCCGTGCTGGCTGGGCCTGAACCCCGGGATGCCACGTGGGTGCCGTGTGATCTCACCCGAGATGATTTGCTCCATAACTTTCCCTGGAACCGAGGTCAGGCTGACAGGCCTGTAGTTCCCTGAGTCTTCCTTGTGGCCCTTCTTGGAGGTGAGAGTCACATCAGCAAGCCTCCAATCCTCTGGAACCTCTCCACATAACCAGGAATGCTGATAGATGGTGGAAAGTCGCTTGGTAATTACCTCTGCCAGCTCCCTCAGCACCCTAGGGTGGAGCTGCTCTGGTCCCATGGACTTGTGACATTCCAGAAGGAGGATAAGGTCTCTGATTGTCTCTTCCTGGATCAAAAAACTTACCTAACTAGACATTGTAAAGGGTTGGCCTATCTGTTAATAAAACATTTCTGATCTGGCTCTATTATGCTATCAGGGAGAGAACCGTATGTCCTTCTGACTTGGAATCAATACAGCCCAGAAGGAAAGCACAGCATGGGGATCCCTGAGCCCTTTCCTGCCTTTGCTGAAGGGCTCCGGGAGAAGACATAGATGCTGCCTGTGTGCAGCTGGACACCAGAAATCACCTCAGCACAGAGGGCCAGCTGTCACCTCAAAGGTATCCGACTGTCCCCCAAGAAATTCCTCCGTGTCAGTTCACTGGATGCACGGATGCTGCAGAACCTTTTACCAGACCCAGCAAATTTCTGTCACCGAAGTCATCTCTGCTCTAAACTCGCCTCTTAAATGGAGAAGGGCAACAGCAACAACCCAGCTGCAAAAAAAAACAAAAAAAAACACGACATTGCTGCTCTGTGCCTCAGCAGCAACATAAAGCATTCGCTTTGCACCCTGAGGTGCCGCGTCCTTCCTAACACAGCCCACACTCCAGGCTGGGCCTGCTCCAGTTGTCACATATACTTGGTAATGCCATCAAAGCTGACATATCCCCCAGCAGGAACATTGTGAGATTGTGAGTTTGCTCTGGCAGGCATCAAGATACAAAGCAGCAAAATATCCAGAGGTGTTTTTTTTTTTTTTTTTTTTTTTTTTTTCCCCCAGTTAAACTGGAACAGCAGCATTTGCCTTTTCTTTTAAGTTGTATGTGGCGATCCCTGCCAAAACCCAGGAGCAGTCAGAAGGCACCGTGTGCTCATGTTGTTTCATTCAGTTGTGTTGAAAGGGAAAGAGGTTGGCTCCCATGTGTTCTTAAAGAACTGGAAAAAACTGCACATTTTCTGTCCCACATCATTAATAAGACGGTCAGAATCCAATAGCTCCAGGCATGTTTCTTGAACTGTACTTGACATACATTGTACCATGTGGGAGGGTTGGATGTCTTCAAAGTAGAAATGGCTGGTAATAGTTTATTTATTTTTCATTGTGAAAAAGATGCCACTAGATGGCCAAAGTTGGCATGATTGTAATGCTAGCTGCCTGTCTTTGCAATGCTGTAGTGTCACTTTGTCACAGAAGCTTCAGTAAAAAAAAAAAAAAAAAAATTATAATTAAAAAAAAAACTTAAATAAATAAACAAGATATAAATAACGACCTATGGTTTTACATAGTTTTAAGCTCATGATTCTAAATAATCATGCTGTGAATTTGAACTAGAAAAAGATATATGCACAGTCTCTCTCTTTTGGGTTTCCCTTTTAAGTAATAGTAATTACTGCAGGAATAATCCCCTGAAAGCTTCTGGGACTTCTTTAATTTTCCATGGCCTTAAGTTAGAGCTCCAGGAGCTCCTGGGATCCACCAGTGAGCCATCACAATTCTAGCCTCTGTGCTGTTATATTTCATTATACAAAACCCAGTTTGAAATCAGGATATCCAACTAATCCATATATGCTATTGGGCAGAGGAATGTATCTGAAGTCAAGATTCATTTAGCCCCAGCCTAACTCTACTGATGAAAGATTCAACTGCTGGGACTTCAGAATTCTGCTGAAATAAACATAAAAATAAATATCTGAATCTCAGAGTGCAAGATATTTGGCATCTAGATCCCTACTAATTTTAGGCAAAATTAGGTGTTGTTTACCAAAGGCTCAATTACTTGTTTCCCTTTCCAAATGCATTCAGCTCAAAAGTTTAAAAGTTACCCAGCAACTCTCCAGAATGAAAATGCCAGTCCCACATATCCACATCCCATGGACGATTCATTGATTTCAACTTCAAACATTAATTTTTTCCTAAGAAGGGAAATTAAAATTTCCCATCACTCTAACATAACCCTGAGCATTCTTACTGGTGTGATGACTATTTTTTAAAGTTCAGGGTCTGGCTGAACACATATCTGCTGCAGATAAGCATGGAAGTTTTGTGCTTAGAATGCGAGGAGGTACCATGCAATAGATATTCATGCCAATAAATGATCCAGAGAATGGGTAAATGAAGAATTAAAACTCTTAAGAGGGGAATGTTTTTCAGGATCAAATAGCAGGGTGAAAATCAGGAAGGATCAGTGATCTCATTCTTACTCTGGAAAGTGTATGTGTTCTGATCTCTTTGGCATACTGATATGTACTAGGTGGAGGACCAGAGACTTGCAGGTAAATAGAAGCAAAAAAAAAAAAAAAAAAAAAAAAAAAAAAAAAATCAGAGGAAAAATCTGGAGTGCACAAGGCTTTTCTTACTTGGCACAGTGGTGATCTGTGATTCTCTATCTGTGCAGCTATTTATTTTCCCTCTGGAAGAATTTTAAATTGGTCACAGGCAGGAAGAAAAGTTGCAGGTTTTGGAACACAAGGCATAAGTGGCCCAGAGCTCCTGGTCAGCTTGATTTGGGATTTGTCACCTTTCCAGTTTAAATAAAACAAAGAATGATCACGTAGGAACAAGTCTGGAAGAATCAGAAATTCATACAGCAGTCAATATAGTTGGCAGAACAAAGCCATAATCTCTGCGATCTGCACACCAGCACAGAATAAAATATCCAGATTTGTGACAGTCGCAAAGAGTTATTCTCCACAGCTGGATATTTTATATCCAAATATATTAAAAAAAATACATAAAAATATATGTATCAGCTTCTGAGGTTGGTACACTGATGATGACAGCTACACAGTAGAAGGCAGCTCTAGAGAAACATCACGTGCATAAGAAATAGAAAGAAGTGGAGGTGATAGGAATTATGGTGGAGTACAGGAACCATGGAAAAAAAGGAACAGCATATGATCATGAGGATGAAGGCAATCACAAGTTTGTTTTTTTTTTTTCTTCAGTAAGGGTGCCTCCTGCAATGGCTGCTTTTCACACCTGACTGCTTTCTCACGTGGTATTGAGTTACTGAGAAATCAAGTGATGGTTGGAACTTTTTCTAGGGTGCTGTGTTACTGTTCAGACTGCAGATTTTAAAGAGCTTATGTAAATGTTTCCTGTAAGCACAGTAATTATTTGATCTGTCTTTGAAATAGTGCTGAAAAAGCAAGTTTTATGGTCACTGATCAAGGCAATGCATAAGTAAAAATCCTCACAAGAGCCATCATATTTGACACATAAATTGTCCTGTTCTTCTAAATGTCTGCAGGGTAGAAAATGACTTGGCTGAAATACCGTATGTAACAATAGACAAATGCCATGTATGCATATATATGAAAATCATCTTCTGAAGGGTCCATTTAAAAAAATACTGATAGAGATCTGACCCCTGCCTTACCAGCTATGAATTAAAATGTATTCCTTCCCAATCCTGTTTGAGCTGCATATGTTTTTTCACATTCTGTGGCATCAGCAGTATGCATCTATTTTTCCCCTTCAGTAACAGTAGGGGAGAGAGAGTCAGATATGTGCTTTATTGGTGATATTCTAAAATGTTTTCATCCCCTTCTTAAATAAAGCTCTTTAAAATAAAATGTTGTTCTCTCAAAATGCAAGGGATGTCACAAAAGTAATTACAGATGTTGTCTGAGTACATTCTCACACATGGAAGAGACAGTTTGGCTTCAGCCACGTGAGAAATTGCCTTTAAAACCTCCACACTGTGGCAATATTCCCATACTAGATTTTATTTACCTTTCCAGTTCTGACTGTACTCTCTTCAGCACAGAAGAAAAACAAAGGTGGGTTTAAAAAATGAGAAAACAAAAAGTGAAACGAAAAAAAAGGAAACAAACAAAACCCCAAACCAACCAACAAAAAACAGGCCTTGACGGGTTGGTGTGAAATTATTTCTAGAAGTATTACCAGCTATGGACATCTCATGCCTCCGAAGTATGATCTCTGTTCAAGTGGGAATTACAATGCAATGCAGGAATTAGAAATCTCTGAAATCTAGGACTTGTACAAATATACACAATGTTCTTCCACTCTTCATTAAGCTCACCTGAAATGACCCAATCAGTGTTGAAAAATAAAAGAATGAGAAATCACTAGAGAAATTATATATATATATTTAAACTTCACTCATTGTAGGGTCATAGAGTAGATCTATGCATGTGGGAATTTACATTTACGGGGGAATCGATACAGGAATGCACGAAGATGCAGCAATTTTTCACACGCAGTATTCAGAAGCACATGACAGCTGATTTTTTTCACAACAAATTTGTGTGGAAGTAACCTTTAAAAGTGACATTGAGTAAGGTAATTTAAAAAGTCTTTTTTTTTTTTTTTTTTTTTTTTTTTTCCCAGAGTGGAAGGTGGACGAATAATTCAAAATGTATTGGCATTAAGTGGGATTTTTTTTCTCTTGAAAATATACCTCTGTCTCTTTCTTGTCATTTTAAGATTATTACCTTGAAATACTACCATAAAGGAATCCCTGTGTTCCTGTATTGCAAGTACTGGGCATGATTTCAATTTTCCTTTGTTTCTCCTCTCCAAAGTAGGACTCACATGAGATCAGGAAGGAAGGAATATATTGTTTGAAGCCAGTTCTCTCAGGCCATATTTCCAAAAATAGACTTAATGAGTGGCATTCTTGCTGGGACAGAAATCATAGCAGTGAGAAACCTTAACTTCCAATTATTGTTATATATAAAAAAATTGTTTTGTATTTTCCAACGACTATAAACTAAATTCCAGTCTTACTCAAGTCTTCAATTCTGACAGCACATGTGGACTAATAAAGACCTCCATCCTAGAGAAGGCACTCCTTTTGTTGACTGCTTGGGCTGGCACAAAGAAACATCCCACTCCTGAGGTCCCTACTACTGGAGCCTACCCATCCATCTTCCATTTTATTTTCATAAATCATGAAAATGCAGATTTTCTTTCAAATAACAAACATTTAATCTTCCATTTACAAGCATAGGATTGCCCTTTGTTCCTTTTAAAGGATTATTTCAGTCATTTGTCTATGTTAGTAAATGTTGCGTATAACTGGCTAAAATAAGAACCTTTCAGGCAATTGCACTAAGTGCTATAAAAATCAGATAGATGTATAACAATTTTGTTTTCATCAACATTGTTTTAAGTATGAAGTCTTAAATTCCAGAAGACAAGTCCTCTGACTTTCCAGGGTACAGAACTGCTTCCTGGCACATAAAATCCAACAAATAAGATAGATGCAGGTTATTTTCTGAAGTGGAAGTGGTCACAGCACCGAGCCTGACAGAGCTCAAGAAGCATTTGGACAACGCTCTCAGACACATAATCCAATTTTTTACTGTTTTGGGTGATCCTTTGGGGACCCAGAAGTTGGACTTGATGACCCTTGTGGGTCCCTTCCAACTTAGATATTCTGATTCTATTATTTGCATGGCCAACGGCCACGATTGCTTGCACAATTTTAAGGAAGAAAGGCAATTCTGAAGTATCATCTTGTATTTTGTAATCCTTTTAAAATTAACTTGAACACAAGAAATCTCAAGGACTAGATTTTTACATGGCATTAACAAGCATGTCTAATCCATTGTGCTACAGTTTACTAAGGGATAATTGCTCATTTACAGAAAAACAAAACAAAACTTAGCCATTCTTCATACACCCACACACCAATGTTACCACATTTTTTCCTATCTTTGCTTTATTTTGTGTGCTTTAAAAATTTGGAAGGACCAGTTATGTGGCTCACGGGAAAGTGTTTTTTCAGTGGATGAGACTTATCTATGCTGGCATTGTAAATATGTTGTTGTAGCTTTCTTCATATCCTTATTTATGCATTTAAATGTTGGAGAGTAATTTAACAATTATTTTAGCAAGATTAGAAATTACATGAGGATGGTGGCAGGGATGAATAAGAAGAGAACCAATTAGAAAGCTGTTTATGTCAGATATTACCACTGGGATCATATAATTAAGCACGTTCCTTGTTCCATTAGGAAGTTCAATGAAAAGTACATTATTGTTACTCAGCAACATTTTTTTCTCTTCTAATTTTCATGTTGATCTCATCAGTCCTCAGAAGAGCTACTAAGCAAAATGAGTTCTTGCATCTTTGATTAGACTGAAAACAATCTGATTTGCAATTTTTCAATATTCCTTCTAGTCAGTTCAGTGAGTCACTGTCTGAGGAACCTTAGTGTGCAAAAAGATCCAAAAACGGGCAACACTTATGGGTTGCAGATAGATCACAAATACCAGTAGACACGTGAGGGGTGGGAAGAGGATGGGTTTCTTTGTAAGGAGCTCAGAAGCAGAAATGGAAAACTATGCTGCCCAGTTATATGAAGCAAGTCTTTACTCAAAATTCAGCAGTTCCCTAGATACCAAAATTTTTGCCTTTTGTTAACTGTGATTCCTCACCCCGATGCCGATTGTGCTGTAGGAAGAAGGAAAAAGTGTCTCACGGGAAGATGAAGAGCTCATCCAGGTCACCCAACAAAGCGGCGGCACAGCAAGGAAGAAAGTGCGAGTCTCTCATGTCCCAGTCTGCTGCCCTACCCACATTCCCTCAAATGAAAGGATTCACGACCAGCAGGAGGCTGCTTAGCAAAAAAACCTCCTCATTAACTCGTGCATTGTGGATTTCTATCAACTCCTCTTTGAAAATTACTGTTTAGCTGTAAGTAACCCAGGCGTCTCCTGCAAAAGTCCTTGGAACACTGAAACCACTTGCAGCTACTGGGATACAAAACACATCTGTCAAAAGAAAATCCTCATTAATAAAGTATGAGAATTATGGCTCTATCACAAAGCCTTAATGTGACACAAAGCCCCTCCTTACTGCTTGTGATAATTTCACCTTTGAAAAGAATGAAGTTTTCTAATGGGAGCTCACATCAGTGGACTTACTGCAAGGATATATTTGATCCATTCCTTTCTCTCTTACCAGCAATGAAGAAAGCATGTGCAGTGAGAAAAATGGTTGCATAAGACACCATAAAGAAGACAAGCTGTTCTAATATCCTCTTTATTTATTTATTTATTTATTTTCCTCCACTTACCATCGAGGTTCAGGGTGCAAACAGCCCTGCTGTGCACATTTGGCTGATCGCTCACAGCAAAAAGGGATGCTGCTTGGAAACAAGGTCTGATTCATTTGCTCTTGGCTTACCAAAAAGCAGCCTACCTGTTCATATTTATCATATTAAGTAACCTCAGCAGCGTTACTCCGCTGAAAAAGGATGACAGCAAGGAAATTGTTTCGGTGAAAACTTTTTGCCTTGTCAACAAAGCTTCCAAATTTCTACAACAGCAACTGCTATGGAACTTGTGATATTTACATCTTTAATTTTCCCTTGCCACAGCTGTTTTAATTAACCGGCATTGCAGTGGCAGTGACAGGCACAGATAGATGCTAGAACTAATTACTAAGATGGCATGAGTTAAGATTTAAAATGTAGATTTAATTTGGGAAAATACCATATTAAAAAAAAAAAAAAAAAGTCAACTCTGTAGTCTTTACAAAGGTAACTGACTGCACTAACAAGATGACCTGTCTCTTCACCTCACTTAGAGGAAAGTGGATTTTGTCAGCGTAGTCGCATGCAGTCCTCTGTCATATTTACTGTAGTCTTTCCCAAAGGCTATTGCTCATACATTTGCAATTCCTAGCCATCTCTTTGATTAAGCAATTGAAACCCCTTGCAGCTTTTCAGTTCTTACATATTTTGATCCACTTGGTCACCGTAGGAATATATTTTCAAAGCTAGCTACAAAAAGCCTGCAAAGGCTTTGGGAGTTTTGATTGTACCACCTGGAGTCCTCAAAGGCAATGACATCTGCTAATTAGCAAATGACTCGGAGTATATTAAAAATCTATCCCCACAAGTTCATGCTTGAGAAAAAAAGATTTCATAATTAGCTTGGTTTGGGTTTTGTTGTGCTTTATTGCTCTCATTCTTATATGATAGGTGTTTTCTAACAGCCAAAAAACAGGGAAAGAAAAAAAAAAAAAAAAAAAAAATGTAGAAGTAGAAAGAGAAGGAACAGATAAAGGACTGGAGGGTAGAATTTCAGTCACACCTAGTAGTGATAAATCAAAGGTTTTTAAAAAGCTAGGGCAAATGTGTCTGTTGGCCACCCCCTACTTTCCTACCCATAGAGGCAGCTGTGACTGACTGTTCTGTGTGATCGGGGCAATTGTTTGGGGAAAAGTCCTGTTTTGTGGACTGGCCATCTGTTACTATTTCTTAATACCTTACAGTTAAAAAGTTTGGATATTAGAAGTCATTTTTGTTGAGTTTAAGTGTATATTCTGCTTGTATATTTTGCAACACATGCTGAAAAAAATATTTTTTTATTCATGAATTTTAGTTTATTTACTGTGTTCCATATATAATTTTTTTTTTTTTTTTTTTTTTTTTTTTTTTTAGTAAAGTTCCCTTTAAGTCAGCCTTTGAAATAGTTGCTTTTTAATGTGCAAGTAGCAGATTCCCTAAGTTTCTGCCCTTCCTAGCTCAGGTGAAGGTCCACGAGGGAGGATCAGATTTGCTTGATCTCATTTTCGAGCTATGGGGCTCCTTAGCCCTAAGGCTAGAGACTGGATAAAATCACAAGTCATATGGAGACTCCAGACTTCATTTTGACTGCAAACTAAATATATCTCTTCCTCATACCTCAGAAGAGAGTCTTCCTTAAAATGATTGAAAAGTAGCCAGGATAGCCTTCAGGGCATGAACTCTTTTAGAAAGTCCTATTTTCCAAAAACACTAAAGGCAAAAACTCCTCCTCTGGATTAAAGTGTATCTTTGATTAATTTTAATCAATTTATATTTTTCATTAAGTTGAAGATTGCAATATTTAGATTAACACCTTTCAATTATCCCCATCAGTTTCCCAAAAGTCAGAAATTACGCCAATAATTTCTAACTTTTGAAAATTAACTTGGTATCTGACACGGATGCAGAAACATTATGTTTAACAGAAAATTACAGTCTAGCTATGAAAGAAGGATGCAGTGAGCACGAAACATGACTTTATGCTCTTTTTGGTTTAGCATGGTTTGATGTATTTATTGGGTTGCATGAAAGATGATAACCAAAATTTGATCAACCCATTTCTATCTAATGGAAGGTAATAGTGACCTCATGGTAGGTCTTAGGCAGCTGTCAAGTGTCTCTCTGTGGACTTCAAGGAAAAAAGATCAAGCTCATGTTCCATAGTGCAGCAAACGTGCACTCATTTCTTGGTGCTTTCCAATATTGCCTATCCTGCTATTGCCTAATACTGAGATAATATTTCTGTAATTATCAGGCAGCTTGTAAGAAGGAATTAATCAATGATGCTGTGGGGATGACATACGCATCTATATTTAAACTGATCAACCGTATAAAGCTATAATTTATAGGATTAAGAAATCACAGCACAATCTTTCAGACCACAGACAGGATCTATAGCACTGTACTGCACATTTCAGGGGCTGAGTAGTTTGTTTCTCTGTCAGTTTGCACTAAAAAACAGATTGCTTATTAAGAAGACTGAGGAAAATTATTACTTTTCATAACATTACCTACTATGAAAAAATACATATTTTTACCATTAGGAAAAAATACCAAGCTTTCAGGTTTTAGACAATAACATGAAAACAAAGCTTAAAATATTTTTGAATTCAAAGAATTTGTGTTAAAAAAAAAAAAAAAAAAAACATTTGAACCTTGCATGTGAAAAAAAAATGATATTTTCTTCTGAAAACTAAATATTATTTTTGTTAAAAACATCTTTATTTTGCTCAGGCTGAAAGTGAATAGGGTCAGTAAAATATAACTTCATTATTTTTCTACATTTCAATCTAAAACAATTTCACCATCAGAAACCTGAGGTGGACATGACAGTCTTTCATATCCACATTGAATATGCAAACAAGTGAAATCATTTTGAGTGGAATTCCCAAGCAGCCCTTGAAACTGTGAACTGGATTTTATGAAGCCAACTAGGATGTCACATTTCACTATCTTTAGGATGTTCGCAAGGTTTTCTGTAAAGCAATCACCATCACTTTGCACTTCACAAAGAAACATGGATACGGTCTTAGGACAGCTCTGCATATCAGAACGCGTAACAGGAGCAAGACAACGTGAAAGTAGATCATTAATAGTTATTTTGTAGTCAATTGTTATTGGGTTCTATTGTCACTAGTATTTTTATTGTTATATAAAACCATTTTTGATTCATTCATTTCATTTCAGACAGCTGCTGTAATTGAAAGCAATGCATTTTAGTCAGTGCTATGCCACAGACAAATAGAATAATTGTGATATGAGTCCTGAATCAAAAATCAGTTGAAAGTTCTATCACGTTCTACAGGGATTTCCACAGTGAAAGGAAAATTTAGATAGATGATATCTAAATTTATCTAGATGATATCTATCTATATCTTAGATATATCTAAATGTGTGAATAAAAACTGAATATAAGTTTCAGGCATTCCAGCTTGAGCTCTATGATTCATTAAAGAAATGTAATTTCCCAGCAGTTTGTCCCTGAAAGCACAAACCAGTCTTTAGCAGTTGCATCTTGAGCACGGAAGAGGAAGTATGAGGTTGTCATTGTCACTTGCTACAGCAGCATAACACTGCATAACAATAGGCTTGTATATGTACAATAAGATTACCTGATGTCTCCATTAAATCCTTGTCCAAGTATTATCTACTTGTCCTGTCCGTGAGGGGCTGAGGAGTTTGATGTCTATTGCCGCAATAGTCAGTTCTGCTGAATTCCAAAATAAAGTGGCACAAATACTTAATTCTACACTTGAACTGTCTTTAAAAAGAGGAATCCACTTCATGTGGATGGTGAATTAAAAAAGAGAAATAAAATCCACTGCTTCAAATTGCTTTCTTCTCAGGAGGTTGAAAATGGAGATGACATAAAATCAGAAGTACATCAACTTTTACACATCATTCTTTCATTTTACTCAGTAAAGACAAAAGTTGCATATGAGCAACAAATGTGTGGCAGAATGATCTCAGGTTTGTAAACTTGTATGAATGATGTGTTTCTTAGAGCCAATGCTGAAAAAAATGCAATGATGTACAGATGAAATGATGCATAGATGTCATGTTTGAATAACTTTCTGGTGAATTCACACACTTGAACCATGTCAAGATCCAGTTTTACAGTTGCTGAATCTCTAGCTATAACATTTCCACCATATTTACTATTTCCCTTGCCTCACCAATTCCTGGAATTTTGGCGCAACCCAGTGTTCCTATCATCACTGAAAGTAAACAAACCAAAAGATTGTAGTCCTCAAATAAAAGCTGATCTAAGCATATCCAAAATTTAAAATGCTAGAAACAATCAAGGTCCATCCTTGTGGTCCCCTCTGATGAGCATTTTCACTAATGCATTTTCCCCTTGTACTCCTGAGGAACAGATTTGCCACCTTTAACCACTCAGATCTGGACACAAGGAAGCTTCTCCCAAGACAGAATGGCTGTTAGGAAGACTGGTAAGGCCTCTTCCTTTTTAACATGGCATGACTTCTATAATACCATTTAGACCGAATGGGATTTCAATTACACTAACAGATCATATCCAGTCCTCCTATGCAGTATATGCAAGATGTCCTCCACCCATGTGGGACACTCGCAGGAATCCTCTTGCCTTTGCTCCATAAAGTCTGGACAGTTATTTTGCCTGCTAATAAAATATTTTACTCTTTTGACAGAAAGAAAAAGAGACCGTTCTTGCCCCTTCAACACACAAACCACGGGGAGCTGTAGTCTGTCTTGGTTTGACCCTTACAGATGCATTGGCTGTCACCCCCACAGCAGAAAGCCATAACGCAGCAATGTCACTTCTCAGAGACGCTCCATTTACTGGGGTTTGCTTAGGATCAGAACAACCTTATGCACTGACAAAAGTTTGATTTATACAACTGCTTTGGTGAATGCATGAGAGCCACTGTAGAGTAAAGTTATAATACTACTACCTACCTCCACCTTATGGACTATAACCGCCTGACAGACTTGGTGGTGATGCTCCTGGTAAAGCCAAAAGCTGAATCCAGATAACCCCAAACCTCAAGTCAAAGGTACAAAACCCTTTTTCTCCTCCAGTCTCATGGGACTGGGAGGGATGGTTCTTCCTTCCCCTCCTCTCATCTCCAGCGCAGCGTTGGCATGGCTGGGATTGGATGACAAAGACCATTTCCAGTTTGACATTTATTTTGATATGGAAATCAGTCTTCTGCTACAAACAAATCTAAGTATGCTGGACCCAGTGAAAGATAAAAGGCAAACCTATTTCCTCTTAACAGAATTCCGGCAGCCAACAGAAACTCTCTCTTTATCAAACTGAGCTGACAGCTATTAAATCGGCTGTAGAAATGGAAGCGGCACACTTCATTCTCCTCCAGACTGACTGCGGAGCACACCCAGCTCAGTTTCATCTTTCTTTTCACTCGAACTACCCCTTCTCCAAATTTGAGCCTCATACATGTATCGGGAATTGTGTAGTGCATTTGTTTTGCAAAATTTCTTCCCCAGAAAGCTGTTCTGTTCATTTGAAAAGATTTGCCCTCTGGATCACCATACTCATTAATCCCAAGCAGGATTTCTGTATTCCCCCACTTGTCTGCCTTTGACAACTCTTTTAGTTGCTGAATCGATACAGTTTCCACTGCTAACGTCTGTCAAGCAGCTGAAACACCAGAAGAAATGTGTCCCCACAGCCTCTGGTGCAGCAGAGATGATGCTGACCTGAAGCCATTGCTGCTGAATTTAAGTAGCAGTGCAGTTCTCCTACTGTGAAAGGGCTGGAAAGACAGGCACAGTGCCAGGACCCCCTGTTTCCCCATTTTCAGTTCCATTATATGCAGTAGGCTGTACAAAACAGAGGTGCAGAAGTCATGCTATTTGCGGTCTTTTAGACTCCCAGTAATTTTATAACTTTGTTGGCAATTTAATACAACTGCTCTCAACATTTGAATCATAATCCATACAAGATGTGCACTATACCTCTAGCAACAGCACCTATAGGAAAGGACTTAAAGTGGAAGCCCTGCTTATGTGCCCAAGAGGACCAAGAAAAACCTATGTCACAAGGAAAAACAACAACAACAAACCACTACTCTGCCTTCTAAACTCAGTGTAGCTTTCCAGCCAGCCCTGTTTCAGAGCACATGGTTCCTTACTTCTGACATCAACTTAAAAAAAAAAAAAAAAATGCCTAAAACCACAGGGAAAACTGGACATCATCCCATTCTGTAGGGACAAGCAGAGTAGCCAGCTGGCCTGGCAGGATGCTGCACACAGTAGGGCACACGCTGGCATGGACAATACTATACAGAGATGGAAGTATCCAAGGTCAATGAGCATTTGTTGCATTCATTAGGAAAACCTTCCTTCAGTTTCTTTTCCTGGATATCTGAACGACATTACACGTGGGTGATCTATTGAGAATCATCAATTCTTAACAATGCTTTAACAACACCCGTGTTCCCTGTGGGGACAAATTGCAATGCCTTTTGCGAGCAGGAAGAAATTATTCATTTCCACAGCTGCTACCTGCCCTGGGTTGTTACCAGAAGAAAAGAAATGTGTCTGAATAGCTGCCTGAATTACTTCATACCTTGCATATTCCAACCGTGTCCTTCTTCCAATTGGAAGTGCTCCCTTCTTCAGCATCACTGAAGCAAGAAACTTGGACTTCCAGCAGAGCAGGAGCTGCAGACAGCTCTGAGCAAACTGGATTCACCTGGGCTGGCTCCCACTACTGAGGCTAGCAGCACTCAGGCAAGTCTTGCTTTTTAATACAGAGTCTCAAAACCTGCCAACTTGTTTCACACCTTCAAACCCCCCAAATACTGAAAGCTCATTTGTTTTTAGATGTACAACATTATTTCCACATTTTCAGGGAATGTATTACTGGAAAAGACGTTCATAATAATGGGACCTGTCTAGCACATCTTGTTCAGTAATAAAGGAAGCTCTGCTCAGAAAAGGACACCAAGGTTCAACCCATCATCTCAGTAAGACCTAATTCATGATTTTCCATTGGATACATTTGTATAGCACTATCAAGCAGAGTGCTAATGGCACCTCATTTTACAGATAGATGAGGACTGGCCTCAGAGTGAAGATACAAATGACCTTGTATAGGTTTTCCCTAAACAGAAAATTGTAAGGTATTTACAACAGCAACTTCAGCATTTTTCTGTCCACAAAAGGCCCTGTTTTTCAGTTGCTACTCCCAGCGCAGTAGAAACTCTGTTAAAACTCCAAATGTGCATTTTGGGGAGTTCAAAGCAGGCAGCTGAGGGTTTCTTGGCCCACAGGTAATTTAGAAAAGAAAACAGAACCCATTCCATCATTAAAAAAAAAAAAAAAAAATGAGGAGGAGGATGGGGAGAAAGTGTGTGTGGGGGAAATTCTACCTTGAAGAAGGATTTTATTCAGAATGAAGCAGCCAAAGCTACGGAGAACCAGAATTTGTGTTACAGAAGTTTCATGCCAGCAGGGTGATCTGCTACAGCTCTGGACTGCTACCATCTAACTTCACTCTCAGCCACAAGGATCTGTGAAAGCTCTGGAGTATTTTTACAGGCTTTTAGGGTTCTCAGGCGTAGGGGTAAATAAAGATGTATGAGTATAGCTCTTTTATTCCACCAATTAAATTTGTACCAACCATATCAGCACAATGATATAAATGCAACGTTTGTCATTTTAACATCTTCTCATTTCAAGTTAATCAGCTTGACTGATTGCAAACTCTCCTTCAGTATTGCGAGATGCTGAAGTGCAGCCACTGATTTAAGAGGCAAGTGTTGTGGCTTCATAGAAAAAAGTACCTTAACTCTACAGTCCCTAAAGGGAGCAAGGAACTTAATTGTAGGAAGAAATTACTGTCTTGTCACCAAGCCACTGGGGCAGAGGAAACAACTTGTGGCTTACTGTAATTGTACCCTGCAGTTTGCTTGTTAGTATTATGGTTGTAATAGTAATGTATATACAAAGTCATCTCAGCAAGAAAAATAGTGATGAATATGGTGTAAAATTATGCTGTTCTAAGGAAATGGATGCAGCTACACTGAGCCACATGTGAAAATGGGAGAAGTATGATATGATGCTGTTGTTTTAAGCAGATGGAAAAAAATTGGCTTAGATTTGAGAAATGCTAAATTCAAGATTCCCATGTGCGTAAAAATTGACAACCACTTTTTTATTAACTACTGCCCCTCCTGAACTTGACTGATGTCTCACACACGTGAAGCTAAATAAGTCACTGTGATGCCTGCACACATTAAATCATTCCCACAGAATGGAAAGAGTGAAGGGTGCTGTCCCAGACTCAACACCAACATCAATTACAATATTTTCTCCCCAGAGGTCTGAATGAATCACATTTTTCACTTCAGAAAGTGGCTGCAAATGCCTCACTCTGATAGGCAAATAGCACTTTTGGGGTTGGGACTGTCTTTGAGGAGGAGTGCGTACAGTATTCATGGTTAGGGACCACTAGGCAGGACCAGATAATTATAAGAAACAGAAGCTTAAGGAGCTCAGAATACCTTTTAAACACTTTTTTTTTTTTTTTTTTCTTCCTAGAAAGCAAATTCCTTCCAAGGACATTTTCTCGGTGACACCCTCTCTTCCTGCATCCTCTTCTCCTCCAAGGCAGTGATCACTGTGCTAAGGAGGACTGCAGCCACCCCTCTGATCCATGTTAGGTTAAAAACCTCAATTCCCCAATGTTGTAGGACACAGCAGGAACTTTTACTGTTGGCTGGAACAGACTGGAAATTTTCTTTTTGTTTTCCAAGTTTTTTTCAGACTGCCTTGCCTAAATGAATCCCTTGTGATATGTTTGTACAGTCACGTTGGCATTTTTCATTTCTTAGCACCTATAATGAGAATAGACCTAAATTGTATTTATTTTTAAACCTCACTCAAACCCTGATGTTTACTCTAAGCTCCAAATTAGTTCATTAAAATTTCCTTCCTAAATGGCACTCTTAAGGTGTACAAGGAAGCCCACCACTGCAAACACTGCCGTTATTGTTATTTATGTAGTGCAAAATATTTTAACTTTCATCAGAGCTGAAAACCAACTCAAGATGTTTGAGCATCAAATTCAGTTGATATCTCCCACTTTCCTCCCAGGAACCCAGTGCTTCCCTTAGACTACTGAAACTGTGTGACACTGGGGAATATGGTATGGAAAGCACTAAGAACTGCCAGCAGCCAGCACCAAAACCTTCCAAGCCCCTTCTCACACAGATGACAATCTGTAAACACTCCAGAACTATAAATAAGATTCTTAGTGTACATTTTAATCATCTCAGAAAACTCGTTTCAGGATTCTTTGAGATATTTTGAACTGCATTTGCATTTATTACTATTCTTGATGAGGAGTTGTTTCCCAGTAGCAATCCACCCATAAAAGTCCACTCTGCAACATTACTGGTAAAAATATAAAACTTTAAGAAACTAAGTTATCCTAAATCAAAATATATTGCTATAGCTTAGCTAGATTGTTTTAATATGCTAACAGAAATTCAGCAGGTATTCAACACTCTTTTGATGATATGATTTTTACACAAAATGGAGTGTGAACTTTAACAGCCCGTTAGCCCCCAGTCCAGGCTTCTACTCATAGCTGCCTGTTTTAAGGATGTTCAATTTAATTTCTCTATGTTGCCATGAAAGCTGAATCATGTAGTTAATATTCAACCCTACACTGGAAATGGTAAGGAAAATGGGAATAATTTATTATTTTTTTTAGCCTTGCCTATAAATGTTTTAGGGAATATCTGTTTAAGAGGGGGAGCAGAAGACACTCAAGACAATGTCTTAACATTGATATAAGCAAGAACAAAAAAGGATAAACTCTCTCTGCACAAATCTGAGATTAGATGTAAAAGGTTTCTAGATAGTGGACAACATCATAGAATCATGAAATCGTTAAGGTTGGAAAGGACCTCCAAGATCATCTGGTCTAACCATCATAGCCTTCCATAGGAGCAATTGGGCCAACAAAGATAGCAGATCCAAATCACTTCCAGAGACGTCCTTATCCAAAGCCTCTGTGTGGTTCACGTTTATGGCAAGTGTCCACTGCACATGGAATGACAGCATGGGGAGTTTCCACACACAGAGCAAGTAGGAAGAGGTTGTCTGTTTTTGTTGTTTGCTTTTAAACAATATTAAAATAATTTATGAAATTATGAAAAACTGCCTTCCCTGTCTTCATTACTGAGGATGTGAAATGCAACAATTTAGGAAGAGCATTAGGAAAAAACATTATTTCATTATAACAAAGATGTCAAGCAACATTTTATTTTATTTTGAGATTAGCTGCTGAATGTCTCAGAACATTGTTTCATGCTCTGGGACTCTGTTCCTGCCCTGCAGGCAGGAGATACTGAGAAGGCAATGAGACAGGTAACAGAGATGGCCTAAAGCTTGCCTTAAAATCTGTGAAATTAGGGAATATGTGAGGTAGATGTGATACTGAGAAGTTATCTGTGAAAGGCAAGACAGCCTGCAGAACAGGGAACAGATGAAGTCCCCATCTCTCTGCTTCCTCTCCTGCAGATAGGTACCAGAGTAAAAGGAATGACTCTCTCAATCAGTCCCTCCAAAAACCAGCATTTTATGAGGGACCAAGAACAATGTGCAAATAAACCTAAGCACCCTAGAAATGCTTCTTAACCTTTCAGCAAAACAACAGCTATACATCCCCAAGCAGCAGGGTTTACTTTATTAAATTGCTGGGGTGAAGTTTAGGAAAAAACAATCATTCTTTCAGAAATATTGACAATTTGGCCCATGACCTTGTAAAGCTTCTCTGCTTTGTCCTGTCTCAACTTTATGCTGCAAGCACTAGTAGGCCTGGGAGAACACTCGTGTTCTCTAATCTCAAACAAACTGAAAATAACACACAAGGTATGAGGATTCTGTTTTAATATGGTGACTCGGAATAATTTAAATATGAAGAGTATGAACTTAAAACTTCTAATTTCATTCCAAGATGTCCAGCAGCTCCCAACTGTTATTCTGGAAACTTATCTTCTGGAAATATTGGCAAATGCTTTTAAAAGTTAGAATGACCCATTTGTAGAACATCGTTGCACAATTGCAAAATCATGTATTGATTTGCAGAAGGGACAGCACCAGGAAAGAACACAACAGGTGATAACATTCAAGATATTTTCTAAAACCTACTGGTGACAGGCAGATATCCTGAGTTTGTATCCGTTGTAATTTCATTTGATTTTGAATAGTCAACAGAAGTCCATTATGAAAGCAATACAGCAGACTTAGATTTCTTAAACAACTCAAAATGAGTTGCAGCTCTTTTTTGCTTAAACATTTTTTAATTCCAAAATTCAGGCAGAAATTCATGGATGGGCAGGAGATGCAAAGGGTATTTACTATAACATTTTTTTATACATGAAATATTAACAGACATATAGAAGGAGAGCTAATACATAATATTTTCCAGGTACACTGTGCCAGTACCGTAATTTGCTATTAATAAGTGAAGTAAATGTTAATCAGTTCATTGGGATTACCCTCTCCTTAAATAATGAAATGAACTCTTATATCTTCTGAAGCAGTCCCAAGAAGCAAGAACCGACAGCTCTGCTTAATTAATTTATATCTTTTCCACTGTGAGTCTCAACTTCCCTATAATGAAACGTAATGAGATTAAATTACCTTAATTCTTTGTTAAAAACATAGTATTGGTAGAAAAAAAAATCCAAATATTTGCTTTGCAGAAAGGGGTAGTAAATTTTGGAATCTGATACACCTGCTGTTGAAACAAATTTTGGTCCAAAGTCAAAGTGAAAAATAAATGCAGCATGATAATTTTGCTAGAGGGCTATCAACTTTGTGATGCCTATTCCTTTTCAAGCTATTTCATATCCTCCTTTTAGTGAAGTATGTTGAACATACACCTTTTGCACTACTGAAATCTGCCTTATGTGGAAAAAGGTTGGGGGGGGGATGAAATTGCAAGCATAATAAATCATTTATGACAGAAATTTGCCTAGCTTCATTCCAAGGGCAAAATTAGGGTTAGTAGGAAACAAACATCCATATGGGTGAAACTATTTTCCACCATCAAGTAAACATATGCTGTTGGGTGACTGATAGATGCTGACAATGCTTGGTTGCAATGGTGACGACTTTGTCAGCATTTTAATTGCATTCTTTATCTGTGTGTATAAGCGTGTGGCCTAACAAATCATGTGGAAGGTGTATGAATGTTTCTTGAAAATTGTCATTAGCTGATGACATTCAGTTAATGATAAAACAATGGCCTGTATAGGACTAATGTTTTTATTATAATGTAGTAATTCAAGACGGGTATGTTCAGATTCACCTTATTTCCTTTAAATAATTTCTAAAACTGATTTCTTCTGGGCTATTTACTTTTCTTAGAGTTTCCAGTGAAAGCAAATACCATAGCATGTTGCCTTTCCAGTGAGCAACTTTGATAAATAGCTGGTTGTGATGACATTTAGGGCAGTAAACCTAGCCCATTTTTCAAAAACCTGAGGCTTGGAGAGACCTTCCTGCACCAGCTCCACATGGACTTTACAAGCCGTGATAGAACTAAACCCTGTGAGATGCTGAGTGTCAGAAACTTAAGTGCTTAGACACATGTACCAGACTGATGTAAAGTTTTTGCAATATCCTGGGACCTTTAGGTATGGGGAAATTCTATGGCACATGAGTAATTCACACTACATTGATCCTTAGCATTCCTCAGCCCTTCTAGAGGACTTGTGTCTCTCTCTGATACTAAACAGAGGCCTTTCCTGATTCTCTCCGAAGAGGAGAGCCAAGGAACGAAGCAATTCAAGCTGCACGAACCAAGGGGCAAATTCCCCAAAGCCCTGTCAAGCCCATAGTGAACAAGAAGCAACATCTCATCTTTAGCACCTGCAAGTTTCCCAGCTACCAACCTCTCAGTACTCCCTGACATTTCTACAGCTTCCTTTAAGCTTTTCTGATCATCCTAATCCAACAGTCCTATTCCTGTCCCTTCATTATCAAAATACACCCATCAGACACACAGTGTCACTATAACACCCTCCTGTCATTTTCCCATCCCACTCACTACCCACTTCACAGAAGAGCATCTCAAGTATTTTGCATGCTCACATTTGACTTGCTGCAGGCTCAGCTTGTTTCAGGGCAGAGTCTTCTGTAGAATACTTTGTTTGTAGACTTAGTTAAGGGTCCCTGCCTTGGGCATCCTGTCTGTGAGCTGCTAACACTAGATAACAGAGCTAATTATTAGCACTAGATAGAATAAAACAAGTAAATATTTTCTGTAATGCAAGGCACTGCAGTAATGAATTGTTCACATCACCCTTACAAGGGTCACAGGATACTGAACATAGCAAATAATTAAGAACCCTTTAAAAAAGTAGCCACTTTTTTTTTTAATTAGACACTTTTTTAATAAAAAAAAGTCAGGTAGAACACTAAGTGCATTCACTGTTCAAAAACAGTTCTTATTTGCACAAACTAACATTTAATTTAATCCAGGTGTGAAAAATCTGGGATGTCTCAAGGAGAGAATTAAACAAATTGAAGGCAGTGAGAATCGTTCATGCAGTGTAATCCAATATTAGCTCTTACTCAAGCTTTTATCGACTCCTTGTCTTCAGTGAGCCAAAGAATGCTCTCAGCTGCTACATGGAAAAGTTGTTAGACTCCACATCTCTAGTGAAGCAAAACAGGTTACTGCCATCAAACTCCAGTGGATAGGTTCTCTAATTATATATATTAGAGAAAGATGCAATAACAACCTAGCATTTGGTAGCAGACCTTTATTCCATAGCCTGAACAAAAGCTAACTAAATTCAGTAGGAAGACTTTTCATTAAATAATAGGATCCATCTTAGGACTTTATTATGCTTATTATCTAAATGTACTGTTTGAAAAGATGATTTATTGTAGGTCAGCATTTCCTTATGTGCTTATGATGTGATTTAAGTTGCTTAATTGAAACAGATGATTACGTAACTATCAGATTTGCTACAGAAACATTAAGATTTCTTAGCACAGCCTGAAAACACTGGAAAAGAAAATTCATTCCCTACACTCCAAGTCACAGGATTGAATGAAGAACATGAACTATTTTATATTTCACCTCAAGAATTATAAATAACAAATCCTCTAACATAGGGTCAGTGGGTGTCACTATGTCTGGTTTTGTCTCCAGGACAATGGAAAACAAAACAAAAAAACTTTTTTCTTCCTATGTATTCTCTCTCACACCACCATCAAAAATTAAGCTTTTGCCTAAATAATAGTCATCCTTCCCCGTATAGTTCTGCCTTTTTTTTTTTTTTTTTTTTTTTTTCCCCTCTGCAGGTGTCTGAGTTTTTGGTACCTTTTTCCTTGAGACCCCTTGCTAATCCTTGAAGGCATTCTCCAGTGTTCTTTCATCTGTTACCTGCTCTTTGATCTTGGGGACTCTTTTCTTTATCGGTGTTGAAGCTTATAAGCCATATTTTCAGAATTAAAGCTGAAATTGTGAAGAACAGTATGGAATAAAAGATTTACATTGTTAGCTCTGATGATAATGGCATATTAAATAATATATAACATCTCATCCAAGGAAAAATACACAGCAGAATGGGACAGCAGAAATAAGTTAAATAGCTAACATTACTTTAAACACTAGATTTTCTGCTGTGAGCCACACAAAATATGAGCCCTTTTTACCTAGATATCTTTTCTAAATATCCCCACCTTAATTGCATTAATCTATGACAGTAACCTTAGTCCTTAAATCTCTCTCAACAGAAATGCTTCTTAAAGATGAGGAAAACTTACTCTCATCTGGGCAAGCTGGTCTCAGAGAAGGGGGGAACTGGGGATATTAGGAGCAGAGGAAGGTATTTGGAGATGTAGGAAGCAGGTGGAAGCTTTGCTGCAATACAATGTGAAAAGGACAGTGAGTATCATGAGGAAAATTTGAGACAGCTTTTGGAAAAGAGGACGCTGATAATATTTGTTCACTGTTTAAGGGGAAAATTTATGTGCTTTGTCTGCATCCTCATTTCGCCCCCCAGAAACACAGCCTGCATGTCCTTTCTCCTCCCTCTGTCCAGAGGGAAAGTCACATGCAGAGAGAAGCCCACTGCAGAACAGCACAGCAAAGCCAAACCTTGTCACTACGTCACCTCCTGTGCACCCCTTGACAGGTGCCCTGAATATTTTCAAACCGACTGCCATTTTACAGTCTGAAAAATCTATATTTATAGCTACTCACAGAGAAGTCAGTTACTCCTTAGATTCTATAACAAATTGCTTTGGTTAATAACTTTTCTCACAAGAATTATAGTCTTATTTTAAAATAGAGTTATAAAAGTAATAACTTGCACTCTGGGGATTTCATTGTAAAGCACAGATTTGTTAAAGTTTAATAATTGATAGGCCTTTCTGAATTGTGACCAACAATTTTTTTAATACACTTTTTATGTTTGGCATATTTAAAGAAAATAAATCCCATGTTCTTCAGCCTTCTGTACATTTGTGAGTATGCATAGACTCCAAAACAGTAATATAATGTTAAAAGGAATGATAAGTTAGACAGTGAAAAATATACTTCTAGGTTAGAAGGTTCTGATAAGCATAGCATTGCATTTCATATGATGCACATCATCAATGAGATATTATAGAAAAATCAATACTCACTATTCAGTATGCAAGTGTTTGATAGAAGTAAAACCTGAAGATCCTAACTTCATGCAACTATAATAAATTACATGAAGACATTCTTGTAGGAAGTTATTCAGAGATTGTTCCAGACCTCAGTTTTCCAAAATGTCCCCCGCCCCCCCCCCCCCCCCCCCCCCTTTTTTTTTCCTTTCAAGGCATCTTGCTCTGGACTAGATACTTCAATGCTTATCTCCAGTTTCTCTTCAGAGCCTGGGGGCTGAGGATGGCTTGCTGTGTGAAGGCCTTTCTGGCATGAGGACCACAGAGCAGCATAAGACCTCTTTGGGGAATTCTGAATAAAGACTAGGCAAGTGCAGGTCATGCAACAGACAAACCTGCGTGTGAGCTGGATGGATCTACATAACTTCAACTTTGCAGTGGGACAAAGCCTGCTGAAATTGCTGGACAGGGATAAAGCCATGATAGGGCAGAACTGTTTTATAGGAGTCATACTGGCTGTCTATGATAACCCAGCAAGATTATTTACCACCATCACTCCTACTCTTTTTCAAATAGTTCAAATAAAAATTTGTATTTAAAAAATGTCACTGACATGAGTTACAGCTATAGCTCATTAAAGAAAGTGAGGAAAGCAACCATGACAGTGCTGGGATCTCCTGACATTCCACTGTTGGACAAAACTTGAAATTAAGAAGGAAAATATTCAAAGTATTCCCAAATATTTTCATGTTTCAAGCATACAGAGACATTTTATGCTACCTAGGAACCTTCCACACTCTCTAAGGCTCAAAGACTTCTTTTATTTGCTGTCATTTTTACGGGGCTTGCATCGGCACAATTCTCTCTACATCAACATATCTTCCTTTCCTCTCACAGGCCAATTGCTTAAATTATTAACTGCTAGTTCTTAATGAAATTTCTTGCTCCCAACCACATTAGAAGTCAATATCAGTTGTCAGCCAACATTCAATACATTTTTCCAATTACAGTTCATGCCAATACTACCTTTGGTGGAATTCTGCTTAACAGAAATATTGAATATATATTAACTGTAGAGGTAAACATTGACCAACACATTTCTTTTCCTCCAGTAATGGAATAAATTCAGAGACTTCCAGAATAATCAATCTTTGAAGACTTCCACGCAAAAAAGTATTTACATTTAGGCTTACCACAGACAGGAAGGACTGGAGAAATTATATCTGAGAAGTGGCACAAATTGAACATTGAATTATGTAGCAGAATAGGAGAAAACATGTTCTCCCCCTCCCTCAGTCTATTTTGATACCTATTAGCATGATGCTTAGCTGCAACAATTAACCATGTCTTCTCATCTTTTCACAACAGTTCTTCCTTATCCGCAGGGCTGTCCGTGTCAATAACACTACACTGGTAAGTGGGTTTAAAAGTGCTCATAAAGCACAGGCTGCTCTGAAATTCACCCACTTCACAGCTTCAGAGCAGGTTTTTACGTGGCTTTGACAGCACTGGCAAGCTGACAGTAGGCATATATGCTTGTGCCTGCTAGCTAGAAGTATATTAAGTTGGCAATGCACCAGCACTTGGGAGCCCGTACTGTGTGAGAACACAGTCAAGCTTGAGTCAAGCTTGATGGCTGTATGGACAGCAAAGCCAGCCTTGTGGCTGCCCTCCTGCAGACAAACATATAAACATACTCCTCTAAATGTACATTGCTGGACTTCTAAGTCTCAGCTGACAGTAAAGTATTTGGTGTTTTAAATGAAGATGGTGCAGAGCAGTTCCTGATAAGAAAAAAGGCACAAAATTATTAGCCTTGTATCCCCAAAATGTACAAGCTGAGAGCTCATCTCAAGGTACTCTCATCTTGCATCTAATAAAGAATTCCATTGTTTCTAGAGGGCTTTAGATCAGCTTTTAAGAACGCACAGAAGAGCTAAGAAATCCTTATTTAATAAAGAGAAAAAAAGTTAGAATAATTATCTGCATCCGGAAACTAGACCCCACACAAGAGAATGCTGGCTACAAGCGTCTTTGCTCCATTAGTCTCAAGCCAGATCAAAATATTGTGACTGTTATATTTTAACATGCTACAGCTTATATATGGTGTTTATTATAAATAGCAGTTATTCCTGTCGTATCTTTGTCAATTCCTCCAGTGCAGTTTGCTTAAAACACTACATGCTTTCAACCTTAAAACATTATCTTGCTCTGCAGGCTGATATATTACATTCTAATTTGTTAGATTTGACCTTTACTACTATAGTTTGCTTTAATCCCTATTACCGTTATTATTTATGCAGTTCCCAATAGCATCCAAGACATTCATTAAATATTCTGTGCTTTGAAGTACTGAATGTAAAACAGGTCACCCACAGGAATTTTTTTACTTAAGCTTCCCATTTCATCACACCATTAGGAAATCCACTACTTTTGTAACGTGATTCCCTGAATTACAGATTCACGGGGGATTATGTGGCTGTAAAACAGTTTCCAGTTAGCAGGGCTTATTCAATTAATAACTCTTACAACTCCAGAACTATTGCGATAAGAACTTAGAGGTACCACCCCATCGACAGGATCAATGCCCTGCACATGCTGTCAAGCTGATCCGGAGCACAGAGCTCTGGTTGATTCCTGGCGGCCAGCTGACCTTTCTGGCAGCAGAGTTCAGAGGCAGAAGAGGCTCAGCAGGCAGGTCTGCTGTGGTTTGCTGTGGAAAGGTAAGCAGATGGCCCCACCAGCACTGTAGATACGTCGGATTTGTTTTTTCAGACATAAACCCCAAGGAACAAATCCTGATTTATAAAGCATCACAATCATGCTTGCAGGCTCCTGATTATTTATTTATTGTATTTGAGTCAAAATATTTCTTACATTCCAACTTTGGTTAATAGCTTCACAGAGAGTGTTTCACAAGAGAATGCCTGCAACCATTTAAATACAAGTTTGAGCCCTTTCCTCAGAGCCTACTTGTTATCTGCATTAGACATAGTAAAGACACAGGACAGACTGCTTGAGCTCTTGAGCTCAAGCTTCCTTTGTAACAGAAGGGAAACATTTCAGGTTTCCTGAAGCAGCTCCACACATTCATACAAGCTAGGCAGGTCAGATGAAAGACAGGCAAGAAGCACTGCACCTAATAACTATCCTGAGCCAACTTCTCCTTAACGCAGAATGGAGACTTCAAGCCCAACTTTTTTTTTTTTTTTTTTTTTTCCAGCCACCATTCAGTTAAAATAATAATATAAAAGACTTGCTCAGGAAAGAACATCTGCTGGAAGCTGCTCTTCGCATGACTGCATGCGGACCAAGAAACTACAAGATACTGAGCATGTTCCAATTCAGATCGGATTGAGCTCAGAAGCCTGAGGAACACAATTAATTTGTAAACTCAATATCCATTTCAGGTTAGGTGTTTTGTTGTTGCACAGAGGCTATATTTTCTTTAACAAGTAGCATCACGAAGGGGTAGATGGATCTCAGGAGCAGAATGTTTGGTCTGAAGATCTGGTGTACTCAATCCATGTTCCCCACTATGTGCTTTGGACTGGTGTAATGGGCTGGACACCCATTAGTGACAGTATGCAACTTCTGAGGTAGATTTCTCAAAAAAAGATCCAGCTGTGAGTGTCAAGACCACCCCCATGATACAAACATAAAAGTGGGAGTTGATGGGGGGGATAAATTCATCACCCCCAAAAATCTCACTCCTGACCTGAACTAGAACAATAGCATTGACCTGCATATAGAAAAGCCGAGCAGCAGCTATAGAAAGCTTGCCTTTTGCTGGTGTAGTTTCTTCCACTATTACTAATTTTCTGGACTATTTACTTCACATCAACCTCTCTGAAATGGGAAGTGTTGATGCATTACAATCCAAGTCAGGGAGAGCTGGCTTAAGAAAAAGGTCAGCCTCAAAGGGTAACTGTCAGCTTTCAGTGAGTGATACAATTAATGGCCTTTTTCATACAGACTGAATGGCATGAGTGATGCTGCAGTGATGATCTACAATTTTAGCAGGACAATCTAACTCCAGCTGTAGTTTTCCATTTATTTATTTTAATCTCTTAAGTTCTTCATCCCCCACAGACTCGCTTTTTGCCTGACCTTGGAGAAATCAACACTTGCTGCGTCTTTATTTTTTCCCTTTAAGAAAGTGGTAATAATTCTTACTTAACTGCAGCCTTAGCTTTCTGCTAAAAGCCTTGACAAGCAGCTATCATAGGGATATGAATATTAAAGAAGAATCACAAGCTAATATAAAAGCTACATTTCCACGATCGGCACAGAAGAGTACTAAAAATACTGAAATGCTTGTTATATAGCAAAGAATAATCAAATAAGAAATTACTGTTCAGCAGAGCTTCCTAGAACTGATTAGGATGGAGGACTTTCAGGTCAAAGCACACTTCATTGACAGAACCAGACAATTTTAAAGTTCCTATAAGATAAATCCCCAAATGTTGTACTTGCAGATATTTTCAGTTATTTGACTGAAGTAGTATGAAAAAGGAAAAACATTAAATGCACAATAGAGCAGCTTCATATTTGCCTGATTGCGTTTTATGCCAAAGATATTCTCATTCCTCATTTCAACACAATTACATTCAATATACATCAACCTGTAGTCAAAGTATGATTCTGCATTGTTCAACCCAGACTAAAAATCAAGAATCTTGTACACCAAATATAGTGATGAGTACTGCTGTATTCAGTTTCCTCGATGAATTTCCTGGTCCTGCACATCCTACAGCAAACCAATATAGATCACCTGTAGACAGATGATATGATGCAGAAATAATATTTCTTCCTGTAATAATTAAAAAAGCATTGCCTTTTCCATAGGAAAGCACTGGAATCATTCCAGTTGCAGCATTCCCCCAACCTCAGACCTCTCAGAGAATGTTCTCTACAGTGGTAGTTTCCACATGGGCAATATGTAGGTGGTTATTCAGCAGGGAACAGTCAGTTTACCATTTTTTCCTTGATCATTGAAATATTCCCAAAGGATATACCTGTAATGGGTATTTTTTCCATTAGAATTCCCCACAGAAAATGCCATCGGACATGCTTGGGATAGTGCAGCTTTGTCTGAACTTCCAGTATGGAAGCTATGAAGACACATCATAATACCAGTTGTTATGCAGATAGCCATAATCTTAGGGTCTCATTTGCCTCCTTAGATTTAAGATCTGGGTTGCCGAACAGGGAACATCTGTGGCAGCTTATCAAAACACCAGAATCTGGCCACAGCCCCGTGACACATTTTATTTAAAACAGTGAAGGACAGATTGCCTGCTTTGCAAATTATACACAAAAAACGAATTGGGGGGGCTGGCTTCTCATCACAGTGGAAAAATCCACACAAGATAACTAATGGAAATGATAATCATAAATCTCACACTCTCATGTGATATTTATAAAATAGCTACAGTATTCTGAAGAAAGAATCTGATCATGACATTTTCAGAAAAAAAATAAAATAAAAAATGATATGAACCCTGACATCTATTGGATGCCGCATAGTCACATCACTGACTCATGCCATGTAACAAGGAACCAAGTTAGACCTTGCTCAGAAGCATTGCAATGTTTTCAGTAAAGCCAAGATCAGAACCTTGGTCAGACTTTGGCACATTGATCAAAAACCAAAGTAATCATGTAATCAATCCTAGATCAGCCCCAAGCTGCTTCTTTGATTTGAGGGTATTGAGTCTGCATCTGCATCCTTAAGCTCCCTTTCTTATGTATTAAACCACCTTTGTTAATCAGCCCCATTTTACAACAGCCACTGTAAACCTTGTTTTAACTCTACAATAGACTCACAGTATTTCTTCTACAATTAAGGCTAACAAATTGAATTATTTCTTCTCCCGTGCTCCACACCTGCAAAACTATGCTTCAGGCTGATGACCCTTACTGGCTTACAAGAAAGATGAAAACTGTCATCGGTCTACAATTTCCACTTTGTTTTTCCCATATTTTTTTTTCACATCTCCCTCAGTCTTAAAAGGCTGAATCTCACAATTGACTTAAGCTGGCTGTCAAAAAAAAAGTGCCTCTTGTAGTTGGTTTTCAAATTGAAAGGGTTGAATCATGCTTTAAATAATAAGGATAACAAAGTACCTTTTAGCTAGAAAAGTTATCATCCTTGTTAATCACAGGACAGAATAGACAAAGACAAAAGAGGTGGAATTACAAATAATCTTTATATTATTGAATGCAATTTTCATCTAAGATGACCTTGATGCATAAAAAAATAGGAGTTACCTGAGTGCAGTGAGAGGAGGTGAGGTGAGTTTTAAGCATAGAGAACAAAATGAATCACATAGGGGAAAGAAAAGAAAAGGGATAAGAGGGAGGAAGTATAGTTACAGGGTGAGAGAAGTTACATCTACAAAAGCATGCTTAGCATTGTTCAGAGCGGATCTAAACTGGAAGACTAAAAATGACCAGAAAAAAAAACTCAAGGAAGGAAGAGAATCAACATGAAATTAAATATAGCTGCTAAAAAGAGATTAAAATCATGAGTTAAATGAAAGACTGAAAAAGAAGAAATAACTGAACGTACAAAAGACCAAAAATAGCCTGAGGGTAGAATTAGACTAAAAGACATGGAAAGTAAAACAAGGGAAAGTCTCCAGGCAAAGAAAGAAAGAGCAGAAAACCAGAGTGGTGGGCAAAGCACATGTTATACTGCATTTCACTAGTTAACTACTGTCAGGGTTTACCACTTGCATCGAATTCAAGCATTTAAATCAAACTCAATGCAAGCAGTTTCTGCATCAAGGCTGCAGCATCCTGCAGATGCTCCCAGAGCCTGATCATAGACTGTTTAACAAGGATGTCATTCTTGTGTTTGTTTTTCTGTTTTGGATGTTGCTCCTGTCCATTATTTTGAACCCAGCTCACTAAATCCCAAAGCAGTTGACTTCCTGACACCAGCTTCACAACTACTCCTGTTCACACCATCTGTCTTCTGGGGCAACAGCAAAATAAATAAATAAATAAAGGACCAAACAGCAAGATTTGCAAAACATCTATGCTCGTGTCTCAGCAGAACTTGCTGCAGAATTCATTTTAATACCTTCAATTAGGTTTCTGCCTTTTTAAGCTGTAAAGTGTATGCATGATTTTATTTTTGAATTAGTGCGTAGAATGACTGTAATTAAGCAATAAATAATAATAACACATTTCATCCTTCAATGGTGCTATATATGAATCAGGTGTTATTCCAATACCAGATAGGAACTGAAAACAAAAATTGTATGCAATTGGTTCTTGGCCACCACACAGTGCCAAGGACATATGAAAATAATTTGCCTTCATGTTTAAAAATGTGTTTTCTTTAGTTTCAAAGGACTATTTTTAGCTAACACTTTCACTCATTTCAAATACATTTTTTCCACTATTTACTTCTATTCTTCAAGCAAATAAAAGCAGCAGTCTGTTCTTTCACTGAGCAACAACGTACAGAGATATTAAACCTGAGGTGATCAAATATTAGAGGGTCACAGAAGTACCAATGCAAGGAGGTAACTGTTTTAATTAGCAATCATTTTCATTAACAGTTTAACAACTGTATTTCCTGACATAGAAAATATTTGCAGCATATCTTGAATTTAAATATGTGCTGAAGTCTGGTGGAAGCCAAAACTGAGACAAGCAAGCATAGAAATCCTCTGCTGAAGAATTTTATAATCTGGAGTGCATAACAGATTGAGAACTGTAAATATAATTATTTCATAACTCATTTACTTGTTAAAATTGATAGCAAAAGAATGCATGAGTAGCTTTATAGCTGCAACATGAAATGCTTCCACTAAGTGATATAAATCAGAGCCATATTTTATGTTCATGATTGCATAACATCCTGTCTCAAAGTTATTTTCCATCTCCACAGTCTTCAAACACACACAACATTTTTGCAAGGAGATATTTTGGAGTACTAGATAAGTGGAATAATTAGAAACAACAACAAAAAAGATGCTTGTAAGCTCATTATGAACAGAGTTTTTTTTTTGTTTGTTTTTTTTTTTTAGAAAGCCAATAAATTGATGGATGTGTAAAGCATTGTTCTTAGGAAATAGAATTGTCTTGATTACTGAGGTTCAGGGGTAGTGAAAAAAGAAGAGTGGTAGGGTTTAGTAGCAGAGAAAATATTTTACTCCCTCAAATCTCCTGCAGACATTGTTTTCTTTTATTTATTTATTTTTTACAATGTGCAGTGAGAGCTGTGGTTTACTCATCTAGGCATCACAGATTTTCCTGTGCTGGCTCATTTACTCTAGGATAATCCTCTTCTGGACTTTTCATCTCTTCACCCATTATGCTGGGGTTCAATGCATGTTTAGCAGTGCACGGTTCTGTAGTCTTTACTACTACCATTTAAAACAGGTCAGAAGAAACATTTCCTCTGTACTATAGCTCCACTTTTACAGGGAGATGGAAAAGAAAAAAAAGTAAACATCTCTGGTTTGTAAACATCTCTCTGGCTTCTGGGTCCCAGTGCCCCATGAAAACATGGGGTGAGGGTCACAAAGGTTGCTTCTGGCCTTTCATACTTTGTCCAAGCTATCCCCACAAGAAGGATGCCACCACAGGCATTTTTCAAAGTTCCTGTACAAATATCTTCTCCAAAGCAACTAGTGTCTTACTTGCCTGCACTCTTCGTTGCCCTTCTCAGCTTCAAACAGCCCCAATTTCCCACTTGAGGTGCACAGCAGCTAAGTTTAATTGTAATCCATCCCTGTTGTCCCCTACTTACTTGGCTCTGGGAAGCTCTAAACTCACTCTAAGTAACTTTGATATTTTAATTGCATTTGGAAGATTTCCCTTCCAGTGTGCTCTGTGACAGTGAAACAATTCCAATGGCTAATTAATGCACTTACTTGCCCCTTGTCATTTTGCACTAAAATATGCTTTTCAGAAAAAAAAAAAAAAAGGCACATTTGTCTGGATCGCTGGGAATCACTGACAGAGAGCTTCTCCCTCTCAACAGCATTCAGCAAGCCAAATTCAATGTTTCATACCCAGCATTCACAACCACCTCGGAGATTTTCAGAATATTGTTTGACTGCTCCTCATCAGCATTTGTGTTTCTATGGTTCATTTTCTCTGAGATGAAGCTTTTGTTTAAAGCCCATCATCATTACAAAGTGAGAGTTTCAGTGCTTAGGTACCAACAAAATTCATTACAGCCTGCCTGTCACAAAAAGAGTGCTGAGGCTCTGGATGAATAGAATCCAAGAGCATGCACCTATCTAGCACCCCCCCTCCCCCCCCAACAAAAAAAAAAATAAAGGAAAAAAAAACACACTACACCACAACAAAACTCACCACACTTGAGACAAAAAAATAAAATAAAATAAAATAAAAAAATCTCATTGTATCAGTCTGTTGGAATAACCATCCTCATATTGCTGCCTGGGGCTCTTGTTCTATCATTTTGTAATCCCCTGACAGAGGCAATTTGGATTTCAAATGTCTTTCTTCCCTTTGGAAACGTATTAAGGTGGATGAAAAACCTGGTGTTGCAAAGGTTTGGTGGTTTTCTTTTACTACTAATTATTTTGATTGAAAAGCAGCAATTGATACTTTTTTTTTTTTAATAGCTTTTCCTCTATAGCTGCTCTGAAAATTCATATTTGCTGGACTAACTCCCATGGATCACAATGGTTATTATCCCTCAGGAGAAACACTTCAGCAATGCGGGAAAGCTTCCTTGCACTCTCATCTGTTTGTCTTGCTTTCTTATAGCTCCTACCATGGCTTGTGGTTATCTTAAGGAATATTAGACAAGTTATTGTAAGGAATGTTTTGGCATATTGGAGAGGTCAAAAACCAGAAAATGTTGCCTTTTCTTTTTTCCATAGTTCATTGTACTTTCCATTCACCTGGTTGTCCTTAATCTATTGATACCTGAATATTAAATTCTCTAATCAGGGTCTTTCAGTATAGATATCAGGCTGTTTTTTTCTACTCGTCAGCTAGTAGAAATCAGTTTAGTCTGACAAAAAATTAAATGCTTTCCAGAAGGTATTGGAAGGAAACAATTAACAGATGATCTTCCACGACTGTTCTTGACAACAGTACACATTTCATTGCTGTTTGTCATCTCGTCCTCAATACATAAGCAGACAAAGATTCTCTCAGGGGTATATATACATCAACATGTGGTGCTATACTGACAGGTTCAAATTAGTAGTTGACATGAATTACCGTAAAACTTGGCATCTTTCCTCTTCATCACTGAAAATGAAATATGAGGAAAGCAACAGCAGGTGGAATTAAAACTCGTCCTTTCAGAGCTCTGGTGATAAATACCAAAGACTTGGAAAATTAATACTGAGTTTAGGGAAGAGATGGTGTGAAAGAAGAGAAGGTTAGAATAGCATCAGGAGAACTTGGATAATAGAAAAGAATGGAAATAGGAAAAAAAAAAAAAAAAAAAAAAAAAACAGTGTTTTAACAATAGAGATAAGTATAAGACAGAAGACAAAGAACTTGGCTGCAAGATAAATAAGAATTTTTGGCATGGTGAAAAAGGATGGAAGAAAGTTTTGACATTAAAGTGGAGAAGAATAAGAGCAAAACTTGGCTGGAAACAGAAAGGATGTGAAGAGTTTAGAAATAAACCATTCATTTTTTATTTCAAGAATGAAAGAATGGTCTATCCCAAACGCAGGAGGCACAGTGCTTGGAAATCTGTGCTTGTAGCCCTAGTGTGCCATGAGCTTTTTACATGCCCTTGAGCCAGTCATTTAAGCCAATGCGTGGTCCTCCAACTGCTACTTGACCTTCTGCTAGAGGAATCCATACACCCTGTCATGAGTAGCACATGTAATATTAGACAGCTTCAATTTTATACATTTTGTTGCTGATAAAGTGTTACCCATTAAATCAAATGATGGAAGCTAGCTCTGTGCTTTCTCAGCCAACCACTTCTCATTTTGTTCTCTGTTTTACCTGATATCTGTGCTAGTAGCAGATAAAAATCAACATAACTGTATATCATCTACTATTATATTTTCTGCTGTAGTTATTGCTGAATGTCAGGGCCAGTACACAGGATTTCACTGCCAAAGGCTCTGAGGTGTACTTTGACAGTATAATTTCTGTACCAGCCCCTGAACCTAGAGTTTTATAAAAGGCAGGATACACAAAGCTGGAGTCAGCAGGTGAGGGTGGGAGGTTATAGGATTACTGTTGAGGTTCCTAGAAGAAAAGTCCAGAATGGATAGAGAAAGAAAGAAAAGAAAAGAATTAAAGCCATTAACCATGAATCACTGTCTGACCAGCCTGAGCTGGCTGGGGGCTCAGAGGCTTTTCACAAGGGTCTGGCATCTCTCTATTCCCACCACCTGCACTGTTCAGCTACACTGGTTTTCTGTGTCCAAATGTACAGCAGGTATCACTTATCCCCACCAAGGTGAACCCAGAAGTCCTTCAGACCTGGCCCGTTTCTCAGCTCCATCATTTTGCTGGCACTCAAAGGAAACATCCCCTTAGCTACCAATGCAACCAGCAGTGTCTGCTCCCTTCCCTGTTGCAGGAACAGCTTTTTGTAGGCCTTGCAGAAAGTTTTTCTATAAAAAATCCACCAGAATTACAGGTTTTGGCTTGTTTTCTTTGGGGTTCATTTTGTTTTTTAATCAAATAAGGGTTGTCTACATTAAGCTGAATTGTTTGTATTTTAGTGTAATGGTTACATTTTACTGTAATGTTTTCCGCATTTAAGATAGCTTCACAAAGCTAGTTTTCCATTTATTGTTAGTTCCTTAATATTTTCCTTTGCCTAGTGAATAGGAATTATCTGTGTCCCGTAATGGCTGTGTTCTCATGATGGCACTTGTTTAGAGGGTACATAGCGACTTCCTTGTGCTAATATTTTGAAATCTGGAGTTAATTACAGTAATTTCTATTCAAACAGACATATCAAGAATAAAACAAGAAGAGGCTGAATTTCTTGATGCAGAGCCTGAAGATGTTTAAGACATAAGGAACTGATGTTTTATTTTCCTCTTTATGTTTCCTTAGAATACTAAAGTAAGGCACAGTTGGTAGGAAAATGCAATAACTTTTATTACACCAACTGGTACATCCAAGAGAAGCAGACAACAGTGGGCACTTAGTACTGAGTGTGACAGCTGAAGAGCAGGTATTTATCTGCCTAGCTGGGGCCAAGTAGCCTCTGCCCAGGACAGCACAGAAACTCTGTACGAGACAGCAGCACTAAGACTTCCCTAAAGAAAAGAAATCTAGGAAAGACCCCATCTGTGCAGCTACACTGATGCTGTTTGCGTGCAAATATCTTCCCCTTCAACATTTTCTCTCTCCCTCCAACTTTCTGTTTCTTTCCAGAAGCAGCTCTGTCATGCACCAGGCATTTCTGGCCATTCTTCTTATGCAGCAGTAGAGTCTTCCCTCAAGGATGAACGTCAGTCACTCCCTACCTCCTCCTGTGATAAAGTCACACCTGGCTCAGGCTATGCCCAACAGGAGTCTTGTCATGTTTTTTTTTCCTAACAGTTTAAGCCACAGAAATCTCAGGGTGAGTTAAGGTTGATGGATGAGTTGACTACTTTGTTTTTCCCCAGTACAGTCAAGAAGTGCAATGGCAAAGGAGTTGCAGAAAGCTTATGCCCAGGAGTGAAAGAAGGACAAAGAGAGGACAAGCAAACAACAACAAAAAAAAACTATGGGGTAGAGTTTTAAATGCAAGTCCCCAGTCACCCCACTGAGCTCTGAAGACATCTAGGGCTAGCAAACAGGGTACTTTTCTACTCAAAATAATCCCCAGAAATGCACTGGTTTTGACACAAGTAA
>NC_048898.1:30462532-30623404 GCF_011077185.1 Oxyura jamaicensis | reverse complement strand
ATATAAAAATATCTGTAACACCTCACAGCACTGAGCCATCATGCTTTCACGAGGCACTTGCTGTCTCTCCCATTGTACACAAGCATGCCAGAGTCACCGCAGCCCTCGGACATCAGCTGCTAATTATTTACTTCACTTTCCAATCTCTTATTTAACATGCTGAAGCAGGCCTCAGCTGTATTCAATAGCCTCAGCTGTATTCAATAGCTATCATGAGAAAACACTGATTAAATGAAAAAGGTTTTTAATCACAGAAGCAACAGGCTTCAGGCCTTTATCTGAGCTGCATATACACATTGCTGTGCACCCTGCTCAGAAATACTCTACCAGAGGTGCAAGAGCAGACTGGCCCTCAGGGAGGGTGCTCAGAGAAGAGCACCTTTGTTCTCACAACCACCTATTCGTGGGCCATGTTAGCAACACATTCATGATACTGGAGCTCAGGACAAAACATTCTGCATTGGGATGTCACACACCCAATGGCACGTAAATCTACTGTATGTATGGTGATAGAGGGAACATCACAATACCTTACAAGGACAGCTGGGAGTGTACCACACCTGAGACTATAATATCCCCATGACTAAGGCATGCCTGCAAGCATAGGTGCACACAGGCAAACCATACATAAGCAAGAAATTGCTTGATATGGCACATTCCAGGAAGTATCTAGTCATGTGTACATGAACCAATATCACCAGCAAAGACTTGGGACTGCCAAAGGATGCTTCTTCTAAAAAGTTATTTCATTTTATATCCACCACACCTTGCTTTCAGAGAGCTCAGTTACATTTTAAGACAGAGGTGGCATATCTACGCTTTCGGAGGCTATTCTCTAACCAAATCATTTTCTTCTTGCTTATTTCTGAGTAGATTTGCTAAGCCTACTCATAAAAAGGAGTAAAAGCCAGCACAATATTTCCTGGTTATATGGTTATATCTAATCTCAGACTAATCTGTCACCAGCTCAAGCTTACAAGTTTCATGTATTCTCATCACACCAAGTGGAAATTAAGATTTTAAGCATACATTAGATAGTGTCAGACTTACACAGATATTAAATCAGGAATTTTAAACATTTGTATGCATGCAGAATAGTTAAGGTTAAACTTAATCAAATCTTTGAAATCTTGGAAGTGTTAAGCATTTACAGCCAATATTAACCTTACTCTAAGGCAACATTATGCAGAAAAAACAAAACAAAACAAAAACAACAACAAAAAAAATCAAAACATATGCTTAACTAGAGACAGTTTTCCAAGTAGAAAATTAAGTTTCCCACTTTTTTATTCCTTAGGACTCTTAAAAAAGCTCTATTAATCATGAAGCAAGCTCAGGTTTTCTCTTTAGCTTTTCCTTATTTTACACCACAGCTTCTGATCTTATCGGTTCCAAGCACTGCAGACTTAAATCACATTCAGTGTCTGCTGACACCAATACACATAATAAGGAAATCCAAAGTTACACGATAAATCAGAATATCTTGATCTGAAGAAAAGAGAAACTAGGTGGATGTGGGGGCATAGCAGCAGTGGGGAGACAAGGAGGAGGGGGGAAAAAAAAAAAAAGTGTAAGCTTCTTTCCTTCCTAAGTCTCTGGAATTTATATAAGTGAAGAATGATTTTTTTTTTTTCTATCCAGGTCTTACATAAGTCACAGTTATAACTTTTAAAATAGATTAATTTATAACATTTAATTCTATTTGCTCCTACAGAAGTTTTTTTTCTCCCCAGAATTTATAACACTCTTTAAGGTTGCTTACAGAATTTTTTTTTTTTTTTAAATTAGCATCAACATGCACAACATTAAAACCACCAACATATACATATAATTATATGTTCAAATATAGGTGGAAGAAATGGTTAAAATATGCAGTGCTCAGAGAAACAAGTATCATCCTCATCGCTTTCAGAAGACATATATGTAGGATTAAAATGAACTTACATTTTTCCACATTAAAATAATGTTGCTGGACACGGTCTTCAAGAAAGCAGAAGGCTGTACTATATGTTGGGTTTTGAAATAAGCAAGAATAGTCAAAGAACACATTAAAAACTAGAAACAATGAAACCAAAACTTCCTAATTAAAAAATAATAATAAAAGAATAAATAGGAAATTTAGCATAGCTAAGGACTTTTGCTGTGCAAGCCATGTTTTTGAAGAAAGAGTAACAGTTGCTGCTAAAGAGCTCTTTATACCCCCTTTTGCATCTCGTTTGCACAGATGGGTTCCTCTTGACTTCAGCTGCCCATTTTACAGCAGCTGGTTCCTTTAATCTCTTCACATCATAACAGTGGCATGAGGACCCCTGCCAAAGTCTGCAAAGGGCATCCTATTTCAGGGTTAGTTAATGTGATAATAAAAAATAAATAATAATAAAAAGTTGCTTATGGTAAATTCTGATATGTGTAAAATTCAAGGAGGAAAAATGTGAAAACTTAAATGTAGTTTTCTGAGCACACACTGCATTGCACAGGGAAACCTTAAAACCAATACAATAATTTATTTTTATCAATGAAAAAAAAAAAAAAGTATATGCCTCCTACTTTCCTACTTTTCTGAAGGAATTACAAGCACTGATTTGGACTGATTTGGGATGGATTAGAACAACAGACTGAAATTTTGCAAAGCCAGCAGCACTATTTGTGCCAACACCAGTAATTAGGTTGTAATCTGCAAGCAAAAAAAAACAGGCTTCATATTCATATTACTAGAGTGGATTTTACATCAGGGACCTTGTGGTATGGATCAGGTCTTACAATATTGACTCCATGTTCACTGAAAATTCCCTTTGATTCAATGACTACAAAACATGAGACTGGGGACACTATCAGCAAATGCTCTGTCTCCTAAATTTGATGGTACCACACCTCCCAGCTTGGACCTTTTATCTTCCTGGTTTGTAACACCCGAAGGAGTGTGTACCCACCACCTCAGACAGCTCGGGACAGGCTGTGGGCTGCCACCCCACATCTGGGGAAAATAGGGCACTACAAGGCCTCTAAGCCATTGAGGAGAAGAGCCACGGCTGCTTCATTTTCTCCTTGCGTGGCCTTACACTGAGACAGTGAGTTGCATCACAGCTTTGCCCAGTGTGCACATTGTCTTCTGCTGGACCCCACAGCTCCAGCTTCCTCCTCTTTCTACTCTCTTGGTAAAAAGGAGGTACCCCAGGATTAGCACTGCACAGCTGTGAACAAGTTAAAGAATAAAGAGTCAAAATTGGCCATCAGAAAATGCTGATGCCTGGTCTGGCACTCAGGCTTTGGTTAATAAACGTAGTGAAGTGGTTGACCTTGAGCTGAAGACAAGATTCACAGGCAGGAGCCCTCCCTTGGAGTAAAACACCCCATCCTGAGCCACTCTTTCAATAATGGCATCATAGTTTAGATCTAACTATGGATTTGACTTATAATGTACTGTAAAATGTTCTGGGATGAACACGTCAGATGGCTGAAGCTCTGCTCACGGGGTGTGGGTCTTAGCCAAGAGCACCAAGCCCCCACCTCACCAGAGCTCTCTCTGGCTTTAACAGCTGCTTTCACTGGCATCTTTTATTTCTGCAGTGTTCCTCTCTTTTTTAGCTTGTTTGGTTCAGCTCTTCAGAAGTATTTAACTGCCGTAATTAAACTCAGATGTAAATTATTTTCTTTGCATAGGATGTCTGCCACAACTTTGTATGCAATAATGGCCCTACTGAAGCCAACAGAAGACTTTCCACTGGATGCAGTAAAATTTTCATCTCCATAAAGAAATGACTGGCCAGTGGTCACATGTAGAGCTCATGTGGTTAATGCACGTATGGCTGCTCCTCCAGGGCACAGTATCTCTGGAAAGGTTTTGCATTTAACAAATATCCCTCCTCAGTCACTGCTATTTGATTCAATTTTCTTCTGACTCTCTACCTGTGGGACATTTTAATTTTCCAGGATGGTTTTTGTCTTTCACCAAGAGCTACAATCCATACCTCTGCGTGCAATAAACCTTTGGGGCTAAAGAGGAAAGGCATACAAACCTGTATGACATTTCATTTCATCAGCTCTGCCAGGTCTTTAGATACCCAGAGTACTGAACTAACACTCACAGAGCCATTCCAGCTCATCAAGGGCCTGAGATTCCCCCATAAACCCACAGAAAGGTTACGTGCATTGAGAGTTCTGCTTTCCTCTGTTGTCTGCCAGGTAGGAACAGTTTGCAACAGCTTTCTCAGCTCTTCACACAATTCCCCTGCTCTCTTCAAGTCAAATATTTCTCTGAGCTGTGGGTCTAGGCTAAAAGCACTTCCTCTCACTTCCAGGACACACACAGATATATTTTTGTATCAGTGGCAGTTTGAAAAGATTAAACAGGGATAAAGATATCTTCTGAAAGGATTATATTCCCTTTGTATTAATTTGCTCCAAGTCTCCACTGTAGCCTTTCTGGAATGAAAGCCACCTGCTGACAGTTCCGTTTGTTGTAACTCCTTGTCTCCTTCCCGGCTGTGCCAAAATTTCCTGAACATACAGATTTTTTACCCTTATGGAGGGCTCTGGTTCCCACTGGAGCACAGTGGTCTGCCTCAACTGGCTAGCTAGCCGATCTTCAGTCACACCAGCAACACTGCAGTATCTATTTATTTCTTCTGAAGTAAATACAGACATGGGGGCAATATGCTCAGGACTCCCACCTTTGGTTTTCAGTGGTGATAAACCTTTTGGCAGAACATTGCTGTTTGTGTGCTTATCCAGACCAATTTTAACGTTTCTGCTGTAAATCTCTGCAATGCCATGGTATTCTGCATTACTGAAGGCCAAATCATGACAAATGAGGAAGTCGCATCTTACTGTAGCTGATTGAGAAACTCTACTTTTTTTTTTGTGATTGTAATCAAAGACCAAATGTTCTATGGCCTTAAATCACTGCCAAGATATCTCAGTCTTGTTTGTTTGCTTGGGATTACTTTTCTCGTCTCTCAAAAACATGTAATGTGGAGAAACCTAAATATCCATAAGTATGAAGTCCTCCTTTTGAGGCACTGCCATCTTCAGGAAAGTTAAGATTTTTTCCTGTTGTGTGATTGTACTAATCATTTCTGAGTTCTCAAAACACATAGAGTATTGTGCCATTTTTCTATCTAACTTGAATGTCAATACCATGTAAGTTTAAATAATTCTCTCACCTTCACAAATACCTCTTCCTTCAAACATGGTGGGACCTAAAATCCTATCATGAAAACCACAAAGTGCTCCAGTAAGTTTGGCACCAGGAGACTCATCCTACCACTTGCAAATACTCCCTACTGCATCACAAAACGCTCTTTGTGCTTCCAGCACACTGGTCACATCACTTAAGATCAAGAAGAAAAGATCAGATAACTTAAGATCAAGAAGAAATACTGAGGGCATTCTCATGCATCTTATGATTTCAGCTATGTTGGCTAAAGATGACCATGACTTGTCATCTGACAGTTTGGTTTCTTTGGTCAGGTCTTGTGTGCCAATTTTGAACAATATATGTTTGGTTTGAGGGGATGTTGTGTTTAACTCTGACCCACTCTCGCAAACCACAGCTGTTTTTCCTGCAGAATGGGGTTTGATTGCTCTTTCTCTGGAGCTGGAAAAAGTGCTTGGCATTTCCAGCCTTTAACAAGGTGGAGGTCTGAGATAGTCTTTTCATTCAAAAGTCCCCTAATGACATTCATTAAGGGCTTTCAGTGTGACAATAACTTTCAAACACTGAAAATCCAACTTCAATAATTGGGATGTAGAAATAATAACAGAAATTGTTCTAGCTACTGAAGACAGCAGCTTGTCCAGTGGACAGAAAATGCCCATTATGGTCAGTGATTCAGATTAATGTGTTCTTGCACTTCTGAAAACCTCCAGGCGACAGGCCAAGTGAATGGTGTGGGGAGTGGATGACTCTTCCCCCAGCTGTCAGCACCAAGCCCTGCTGTTCCTTAGTGGTCTTCCCCCACAATGCCTCTCTGAGTTTGTGTTAAAGGGTAAAACAGAAAAAAAAAAAAAAAAAAAAAAAAAAAAAAAAAAAGAGGCTCTCACAATATTAACAAAAGGAAGGAGTGTGTTAATGAGAATGAACTCTTCCACAGATTTGCTGAGAAACAACTATACTACTTTTTCATACTATGAGAAAACATCTTTTGATTTAAAAAGGGGATATCTTGGCAGTCTTGTGCCCTTATTTCCTACCCATCCTTCTGCTGTGTGCCCATCTGAAGCTACATGGTGATCTTTATCTGAGGATAAACCTGACTACACCAGGAGAAACATGCAATTCTGCATTCTTGTGACTCACCAGTCACAAAATACACTCTAATCTGGAGTGCTTCTTTACACAATAACATCACGCTGACACTATGCTTCAGATTTGGAAGCTTCATGTCCTAAAAGCAGGTACATAATGGTGGGAGTATATTATTCAGCAATCCACATCTATTTCAGGTACTTGTGGCTCAGAAGGGGCTCTACAGGGAGCTACTCCTTCAGACTACAGAAAAGAGCTGTGGGTCAAAAAATGGAACAGTTCAACATCTAAGCCCATGTCAAAGTCAAATGGTTGTCTTAAAATCCATTGAAGTTATTACACTGAACTCAGATCCAGTAGAGCCATGCCTTAGAAACTTCCTGAACTACAGCCACATATATATGACAAGCTCAGAAATAAAAATGATCACCAGAAACATATATATATATATATATATATATATTTCTCCAACAAGCAATATTATATAAATAGAATTATGTTTCAAAGCATACCCTCCTCCACATTCAAAATTTGGATACTATAATTTCAATATTCCAGGTTAGGGATAGGTCTTTAGAAGAAAACAAAAAACAACAACAACAACAAAAAAAAACAGTTGTCCTAAAAAATAAAATTTGAAGGATTTACATTGTCATTGGCAATGCAGGAAAAACTATTTTTATGATTTACCTTGAAATAGGAAAAACATAGAGCCAACTCATTTAATGTTAACCCACATTTATTTCATTATGTATTAACTCAAAATGGAAAGTTAATTTTCCTCCTGATGATTGAGGAAGCATCCCAGATAATCAGCAAATCAGACAAGTTGTTCAGAGAGAAACTGAATTCCTCCTATCAAACATTATCAGGCATTTCTGAAGCCCAAGAGGAACACAGGTTGAACACTTGGAAATGAGGGTTTCCTATCTGGAATTGACTTGTCAGTGATGATGTGTATGTTATTGTGAAAGAAAATCAATGCAGAGAGAAGGCAGTGGAGCTGAACACCAAACAGTTGGTAAATGAGCACCTGTCTACTTTGTGGTCTGATCCACAAGCCTTTTTGATATTGTTTTCTAGGAAATCAGACTGTGTTTATTATTAATTTGAGTCATGATTTCCTCAAGTGCCTAGAGACAGTGAAATCATCCACTCACCTTTGAATACGGAAACCTAAGCTGAAAGTACAACTACCAACAATGCATGTTGTAGACAGTTAATCTCACTCTCCACTAGATTATAACAAATTTATGCCGACAATTTTTTATTATAATGTTTTACTGTAAGGGGAAAAAAATTACAGTAGTGTCGCCCCATCTGTTCAACAGAAGCGATTAAAAATACCTTGGTCTGTTATAAAGCCCCAGAGGTTATGCATTAATTTTGAGGAGAAGATAAAAAACAATCCTGATTCAGGAAGCTACTAGCACTTAAACTAACAGAGAGACAAAAGTAAATTTTGATGCATGAAGGAGGACAGAGGGAAAACAAAACAAAGCAAAGACACAAAGACCACTTAAAAACGTCATCAGGGAGAGTGAGTTCATATCATCCAACACCAAGCTCACATCAGCAGTCGAAGCCAGAAACCTCCCTTGGCTTGTGCTAGCAGCTCTGCCTTGCCAAGCAATAATTAACAATGCTAGTTGTGCTCTGCACAAACATCATCATCATGGGCTCCTGCGTGCCCTGAATCACTGAGCGCTTCCTGAGATGTTCAGCACTGCTGTGGGAGTTTGTGCTTAAGCTACATTGCAACTCAAACTCCAGCACCCTCATTTTCAGTGGCCTTTCATGAATCAGTTCAGAAATAGGAATGTATATATGTAGCAAGTGCAATCAGCAAATGATTTTGTTGTTGTTTTGTTTTTCCTTTGAGGAGGGATTGTTTTTTTAGTTGGCTTTCTTCCTCCCTGTTGGTGAAAACTTGTGCTGAAGCAAAGCCCAGCACATTTCATTAACTAGGAAGATGCAAAATTATCAATTACTGCAAGACTGCACTGAACTGATTTTCTCAAATAGACAAAATAGAGTGATGAAAACCTTCTTACTGCAGTTAGAAAAGCAAAAAGAGATTTTACCAGAGAAGATATCCTGACATAGCAATTTTAATTCCATATTTAGTCTACTTTGTCTAATGCCCTCATACAATCCTCTGTGCACTGAGCATGTTTTCTTCACACAGCTGTGTGAGGAAAATGAAGTCAGTGAAGTCTAACTTTCAGATCTACCTTGATATATATATATATATTTTTTTTTCCTTTGAATGAACACAGCATCTAGCTATACAAATGCATACACATGGAGTCACAACAGCTTAGACAAAGCAAGTAATGGATACTGCATTCCCATTTTGGAGCTGTGAAACTGAGGTGTAGAAAAGTTAAATGAAATTCCTCTAAAACAATTCATCTTCTTGGCAACAAGATCTTCTTTGGATAAAGATATGCAATTTTTGATCACGTGCATCTCTTTAAGATATATCTCTATACGTTAATGTAATTACTTTTAATAGATACTGGTGTCAGAAGTTGAAACTGATGGAAAAGACAGGGCAGATTACAGGATGATGTTAATAATATTTGTGCTGTCCTTTGAAAAACTGTTTTTTTAAGAAGCCAGTCACTCTAAGAACAAAATGCAAAACATGTTAATCTGCATTAGTAAATCCTGTCACTGCCAAGGTTGAGTACCAGAGAAAAAAAAAAAAGAAGTCAGGAATGGGATAAAACTGACTGTATTTGTTCTGAGTTATGATAAATGTTTGAAAGAGAAAAAGATTTTGCAGCAGCTGACAGCAAGAGGAATTCACTTGTGGCCTGAGCTTGCTAAACCTAGTTCTACCAACCAGAAAAACAAAATTGTTTTTTTACTATTTGCTTAAAAAAGCAACAGCCCCACTCCCATGATGGGGAGGAGGGAGAGATGGAAATGTTGTGCACTCCCGAAGCAAAGATGTTGCCATATGGGGAAATGAGGAGGGAGAGGGTCCAAAGCCAGGCACTCAGAGAGGCTGAGTACCTGCCATGGGATTCAGCCCTTGATCTCATCTGGATGAGAGTGCTCACATCCAGCAGAGGGCATGAAGGCATAAAGATGAAATAGGGTTAGTGGGAAAAAAAAAAAAAAAAAAAAAAAAAAAAAAGAATACTTTGAAGATTTGCCTAAAATTTTCAGTGAACTTATTTGGCTTAAAGTTAGGCTCCAGACATGGATATATCAGTATAGCATCAGGGATTTTTTATTTTTTATTTTTTTATTTTGGATGGGGCAGTACAAACTGGCTTGAAAAGTCAAATAAAATTGGCTTAAATTGAAATCCTTTATGGGTAAAATTATAGTGAGATTAATTGAAACTAAAACCAGAGTTTACCTGAATATGAAAGTATCTGCTTGTGATTTCTGACACAGTTCTGCCCTCTCTTGGCTCTGACCCTCAAGAATTAGAGGTAGCAGTCACAGAGACTCACTTTTAAAACCCACACATTAGGTTCCAAATGTAAAGCTGAGAACTGAGGCATTACCTCCAATCATTTTAAATCCTGAGCTAATTTAGAGAAAAATAAGATATCTTGTTTTCTAGAGAGTGATTTGAAAGAACCAAGCATAGGTGTATGTACACAGGTAAAGCTCTTCAAACTACTAACCTTTATGTAAGACTGTTAGTTGCATTCTTGATAATCTAAGTAAAAGTGATTAAATACCAAAACATGGTGCCACAAATGTCTTTGGAATCATCTTTGAAACCTAGCCTTTTATGTGTCTCAGCATGGATTTCAAAGTCTACATGATATTTGAAAAAACTGATGGGCAATTTTGGTTTGCATTTTAAAGAACAACCTAATAAAGCTAAGCCTCTAATTCTACAGAACATCCCAAGATATTTTTTATAGATACACTGGCCTGTGATGAATAAAAACCCCACTAAACTCCAAGACGTAAATGACTGCATTTATTATGAGAGAGAAAAGTATATTCCTCAAAGGAATTCATTAATGGAGTAAAGTTACTATCATATACTAAGCTTTAATGGATCTTTGAGCAAAGAAAGAACCTGATGTTTGGCACCGTTACGTCTATTTTCATCTTTTCAACTAATGATGTTTTTTACTGTTACAAAGGGGAACAAAGATGATCCTTTCTTGTTTTCCTTCTGCAGTCATCAGGTTTTTAACTACATTTATTCAAACGTTCTTCATCAGGCAAATACAATTAATGGTATAAGTATAATGCCTTTAGAATATTATGGAATTTCTGACAAAGACCTGATGCTAGCTGGAAGTTTAGTAACTGTCAGCACTTACAGCTAGGTCTAAAATGATGGTGACTTGTAATGGAAACATGCAGTTCCTATGAACTGTAGTAAGGCAGGTAATGTCCAAACAGGTACATAAATACCCTGACTGGGGGCTACCCTTGACTTAAGAGGACATTAGATCAGGCTGTTAGTCAACAATCATCTGGAAATATATTCTGCACCCTGTGACCTGAAATAGTCAAGGATTGAGAAGTTATTTTTTTCAAGTCCCCGAGCCTGGCTGAGCTAAGCTTTAATTGAGCTCAGCACAGTGTCTGCCACCTGAAGCCTATCTTAAAACCATTAATTTTCAGATATAATCATTTTGCCATGCCATAGACATAAAATAAGACAGTTCTATTCAGGCTTCCATATACAATTATTTAGTTTGCATTATTCATCTTGACCATTAGAATATAGGAAAATGTTTCCAAAATAACCAGTGTGCTCCCTTATCAATCTTAACTTTTTGCACTAAAGTACCTTAAGCCAATGACATTTTGTTCTTGTTCAGTTTCCATTTTAACATAAGAATTAGAATGATGATAAAAACATGGAAAATAGTCTAGACATGAAGATTCAAAAGAACTCACTCTTATTAGAGGAGACAGCATGAAATCCACCCAAAGAGCAAAAGGAATATGGAAATATTTCAGGGTTAAATTATTCTCCTGATCACTTCATCTACAGGAAGTTAGTACAGTACACCTGTACTATATTGGCTGTGCCAATGCATCATGATATCTTTAAATAAAGAGGGCAAATACAGATTTCCCATTTAATAAACCAAGTGCAAGTCTGCAATAAAATTAAGGTGTTCAGTTGAAACAGCTCAAATGCGTATTCAGCCTGGCAGCGGAAGCAGAAGAGAAGAATTCTGCTCTTAAATGGCACTTTTATAAAGGCCATTCAGTCCTCATCAGGATAAAGAGGAAAGCTGACAGTGTATACAGACTGTAGAGCCTTTAGCCCCTAGAAGTAATAAAAATGGATAACAACATTTTTAATGACATTTTTGGCTGCTACAAGATACCGGGTAAATAAAATACAAGTACAAGTTCAAACTACTTAGACTAGCTGGTTATCAGTATAAGCTAGATACATTTTTTCAGAATGATTTTCTCCTTTTTTTTTGTTTTTGGATGTTAAATGATAGGGATGTTAAAATAAGTTCTTGTTACAGAAAAGATACAACATTACCATATTCAATTTCCCAGAAATGTCTATTATTGCAGTAAAAACAGATGGCACCAGAAACAAATGAACAACCACTATTCTTGAAGTATGTCTAATTAGAACAGGTTGTTTTTGATGACAATGCCTTTTGAAAATTTATCATTTTTCATGCAATAAAATGAAATTGGAGAACACATTTTCAATAGCCTGTGATACTTGTATACAGGCAGAGAGTTAATTTAATTGGTCTGCAAATGGTTGATCTTGCGAAGGTCTGACTACTTCCCTGTTTCTCTCTGAAATGACTGAGGGATAAAGGTACTTGAAACTTTTTCAGCAGCCTACTGGCAACACACAAACACAACTTGTTAGAGCACAGTTTGGTCAAAGGCATGGCTGTAACATTGCAATGCCAAATGATTTTTTTACCTCACTAGCTTGGCATTTATTATTGATTGTTTGGAAAGGCGCACAACCACACTGAGTTAACTTCTGCCCTGGAATTACCCTGGTTTATACTGAAAATGTAATACAGGACTGTAGATGCTATGGCCATGCATGTAATATATTTCCAATGTTCTGGAATATGATCATTTAATACAGTTTGGCAGTTCAGATATGGAAATGGGCTTTGGAGGAATTGAAGCCTACAGTTCCACAGCTCTCATGACTTCTGAATGTTTACCCCCCCCAAAAAAAAATATAAATAATAATTATGAATTGTTTCTAAGACAGCATGGAATTTAAGTATGAATGTATTTAATTTCATCTAAAATATTGAAACTTAAATATTAATTAAAAGTTTAAGAAGCTTTTTATATGAGTTGATCTTTATGCCTCACAAAAGTGTGCAAATATTTTTTTCTGATTGGGATATTTAGATACAATCCAAAATTTAGAGGACATGTAATTTGAGGGTTTGGGCTGAAATCAACAAGGATATATTTTGTAAAAAGTGCACAAGATTATTTTAAGATACAAAATAAATAATAACAAATCTGTCAAAGTAAAAGTTGAAAGATAATTTATCAAAAAATAGAACTGCTCAAGCAGTGTAGAGCTTCCTTATATTTTTCAGATAACCTGTACAATTCTGTTAACCTACCATAAAAGTAGCTAAAAGGCTATAAGGTGTACATATATTAGACATATAATGCAACACTATGAGCCTACTTTTAAAAATGTATGTTTATTTTAAGGCTCAGTTTTTTTCTGGATACCTAACCTAAAACAATGAATTTAAGAGGAAAATTTCTCATGATTGAGAAAGTCCTTTCACATAGATCCTGTCAAATTGTTCAAAGTCATTTCTGAAAATTTAAGGCAAACATGAGCAAGGTAGGGAAGAAAGAGGTCTTTGGTCATAAGGGAGGATTTCTGTCCAGATGTTTTTTTGTTTCCATACAGATTGCTATAAAAATTCTACTCCTGGGGAATTTCTCTTCTCTATAATACAGGGTTAATATATACTGGACATTTATTAGGATTGGAGATGTTGCAATGATAAGCTAGGACTTGATGTTATGGAATAAAGTTTTGTCAGTATGAATATAAATAGAAAGGAAAGAAACCTGAAAATATGAAGCCACTACAGCATTACCGTGTAATACGAATATATTAATGTGTCAGTGAATTTTGTCTAGCTGAAGGATGCTTATTTCCATATCACTTACTTGAGATGATTACTTAACATTTAGTTAATATTCAATGTTAATTAAGCAGAAAGGCTGACAGGAGGGACATGACTCAACATCTTCTGCCTCTTCCCTCTCCTTTACTAAAGCAACTTCCACCTCAGGTCAGTAAAGGATTTTGCTGCTTAACACTAGCATCATTAAATATACTAAGTATCTCATCAAAAAGACTGAATTTTCAAATCATGTTCTATGAACTTTTCTCAACCTGCTAAGTACTGTAACTTATTTCATTACATTCAGTACAACTTTTATGGGGAGAAGAATATCCATCAGGTGCACATCCAAGATGTTGGCAAGATTCAATCAGCAGCAGCTTTTTGATTTAGCCATCTTGAGACCCCCACTTTGATTTTTTTGTTTTTCTTACAAAGGTTTATATAAGCCATAAAATACTTCACTGATTCCCTAGGATTACACAGTCCTGGTTCTTTTGTAACTTCTGACAGCTGCAGCACTAGCAGCACTGCTGGAATTAATTAACCTGACAAAATGTCTGCTGGCCCACTCCCTCCAGAAGAGCTTTTGTTCTCTAAAGAAGACTCGAATACTCAGACAGGTCTGTGAATTTTGAAGGCTGAGGCTCATTTGCCCATATCCACAAACAGTAAGACACCCTGGTATGAATCTGTAGCCTCCCAGCAAGAGAGCAGGACCTAAAGACAATTTAAGTTCATGCACAGCATGGTTTATGTAAGGTGAGTAAATATGGCAGCTAACCGCAAGTCATCCAGTCTAGCTAGAAAGCTCTCTACCGAGCTAGGTTGTGACATGCTTCTTTGTAGCCTAGCAGGGATCAATGAAATGTGTGTATATAGTATGGTTGGTTAGGATTTTTCACTTTCAGTGAACTCAAACAGCCCATAACGCTTCCACAAAAGCATGTAGCTAGGCAGCTTGTCTCATGTAATCCCTGGGTCCTGCTGCCCCATTCCCCCCATCCTCTGGATACACACAACTCCTTCTCATTGAAGAAGTGTGGGGAGTCTACCTTGGTTTTCCCAAAATATGTTATTGAAAACGTGATTACATACAGACATGGCTTTGTTACATTGGCATGGTTGTAGCAGTGGCATATAGATGAAGTCTTGCTAAGTGTTTTTCTGCTCCAGTCCCTGTAATGATTGCTTTGATCTCTGAAGGCAATGGGAACAGATTAACAGGAATAGGCATGCAAGAGCAAATAGGATATGACAGCATCTTTCCTCTCACAACAGGATTCCTTTGCTTGTGAACTCTCCCATCCCCTTTTTCTTGGCGCTTGTCTAACAAAAATCTGCAGCTGGGAGGTTCAGTGTCCTTATCACCAACGCTTCCAAATTGCATCTCTCTGGAGTCGCAGCTTACAAATTAAAATATCCTGACTAATGCTCCAGATGTCTGCTCAAGGCCACAGTCAGTGACTCTCAGCAGTGCAGGGTGGGAGAAGATGGAGCTGCCAAGTCCTGTTCCTTGTGGAGCAGCTTCCAACACTGGGCGGTTGTGCCAGGCTCCCCCCGTATCACACAAGTCATAGTCCCTACTGGAGGCTGTTTAAAACAGACATGGCATTTCCTACCTGTTTCTTCTCGTGCCACAGTACTGAGGTGCTGCTCTTATGCTTGCCACACTGGTTTCTTTCCTACTTAATGTGAGGAGCTGTTTTCCCTCACAAAAATAATTTTGTTATGCTCAAAAGTAAAAGCTCCTTCAGGCTTCCTCCATAGTTTAGGCGCCTCATTCCTGCTCCTGTTAAAACTCACATTCATCTTCACTTGCCCGCCTGTATGCCCAGATTTGCACAGGGAGCTCCAAATGAGCCTCACCAAGTGTCTGCCGTAAGACATCAGGATCTCCCTACATCATTGGATGTGTGCAGCTTTCTTCATCACTTGAACAGGAAACAAAAAACATCCTGAAGTGTCCTTGGTAACCTAACAATTACAAATTCAGGATATTGAGAGCACAGACAACTGCAGACATGAGGCGAGGGATTCGCGCAGCCTGGTATTTTTCCTTCAGCAGCCACATAGCACGGCCGTTGCCTCACCGGGAACCAGACTGGTTGAAAGCTGTTTTTTATAGAGCTCTTCCAGTTGATATCTAGTGTGAAGTGCCTCAGCTAAGCTGGGAAGGAAAGTGACTCTGGACAGTGGAGTATCTGCTGGGGCAGTGCCTACAGCCATGGGGAAACACCACCTCTCGAGGAAGTCCCTACGATACCAGGAGGATCTTGGAGGATCTAAAGTGATATATATTCAAGTCCAGGACATTCACCAAGAATAAAATGAATGCTGATCACTTAATGTAGTGCTGTCACGTCCCATGACCAAGCTTCTTGCCAGTGCTCATTTGTTTCCTGTCACAGCCCAGCATGGACTTTATACGCTGACATTGTATAAGGTAAGCCTCAAAATCATTTTCTACCCTACACAGCAGCTGGGGCTGTACCTGTCCTGATCCACATGCACAGGCTCCCACTGGCCACAATGCCACAGCCTCCCAGGTGCTGGCAGGATGCTGGGCAGCTAATGTCAGCCTGGTAGGTGGTCCCTACCTTACACTTTTCCATTTCTAGCCTCAGTGAGCTCCCCAGAATAATTATATGCTTGAAATGCATTTGAGAATTTCTGCACCGGCACTGCCAGAGGTTAAGGCAGAAATCCGTAGGCATACCCTGCCTAATCAAGGAAAAGTGCCAGCTGGTCCTCGCCCTGCTTCTGAAAGATGAGGACCACTACATGGTACAAAAGCTGACTGAAAACATGTAGCTTTGCTTCAGAGCAACTGTTCCAAGCCCCTTAAAAGTTTCTTGGTTTAAAACTGGGAGTATCTTGTCTTGCTAAGGATACTTCTATTTTCATCTTTTTTTTTTTTGAAGCTATTGTCTATGCTAGACCTGAATTTGTAACAAATACCTGTCACTCTGAGATCGTGTTTTCCAACAACATACAATTTAGTAAAATGATGTTGCTGTGTGTGGTTTATTGCTTGGTCGTAGGCTTCCTTAGCTCTTTCTGCCCCTTTTAAAAGGAGTGCCGGGAAATGACTTTTCATGACGACACTAAGACTTTAAACAGGCTCTCACAGCTCACTGAGAAATATACTGCAGTCACTGGGTTCTCAGTGTTTTCTAGAGATGCAGTCTCCCTTTCGCAGCCTATATGTTTTTGCACAGGTGGATTTATCACCCTCCTGGACCAGGTGGCCCAGCATGGTCATAACTGCCCCCCTGTAAAACAGAGGGTATCTGCGCTGCCTGTGGGAGGAACAGGTTAAAAATAAGATGTTCAGTTCTGGAATCAGATTCTAATTTACAAACAGTCTTTCTCCAGTGGTTGAAATCAGGAAGAAAGAGGATTGTGTGCATTGTAATTTGTTCCATTGACTTCAGTTGAGGTATTTTTTTTTCTATTGGTAAAAAATTGTAGGCTACTGAGCAACTGATGTATACACAGAAAAAACTCAAACATTATGTCTGAATACATATTAAGATTGATTTCACTGCTAAAAAAAAGCCAGTGAAGTGCTAAGATTCTGAGATGGCCAGAAAAAAAGCCAGAAAGAAAATCAAGGTAATGATGGAGCTGTTCACAAGGGAAGCTTGTTATCAGGAAAGAGCGTAGTCAAGACATATAATTACTCCAAATGTGACAATGTAACAGACCCCCGTTTGGTAATGAACACAGAGATCACATATATAATGGAAGGTCATCAGTCAGAGAAAGAAACGGATAAGTGGCAGCACAACTGAATAAATGCAAGGCTCTCCAGCGAAGTCCAAACTGTGCCTCAAAACAACACACCCACAAAGGTGGCTCAGAGTAAAGGGGGGGTATCTATCACATCCCACTTGTCTTCAACACGGGAAGAAAAGGTAAGGTGCAGGGGGCAGTGTAAAAGAGAGCACAAGGTGAAGAGATGGGGAATGATGACAAGAATAACCTGAGCGTATGCTTCGGTCTGGGAAGCAGAGCTCTCTGCAGAGCTTTAGCCAAGCCCAGTTAAGCCTTGCTAGTTTGCACCAGATGTTCTCTGATAAAAGCAAGCATCCATAGCAGGAAAACATTTTGCATAAGGGGGAAGATACAAAACTCTGTGGTGCTTCTGTGGCCTTCTTGCCCTTGTCTATTCATTAAAAAGCATTCCTCTCCCAAAGAATCACTCTGATTAAGAAAATTATGAAGAGAAGAGGAAATTATTTTAGCAGGCATTTCTTGAGGTCAAAATGAACATTAGCAGTTTCTTTTTGCCTCTTTTTTTCCTCCATGTAAAAGACAGTTTTTTTTGTTTGTTTTGTTTTGTTTGTTTGTTTTGTATGTGTTTCATTTTCTGTGCTTTATTAATGTATTCCCATTGTCTTATGCATAGAACTCTTTTCTCACTTGCTGGAGGCTCTGTGTTCACTGTGACTTTTGCTTTGGCAGGTTAAAGCATGGCACAATATATTTCCTGGCAGAAAAAAAAAAAAAATGCTGAATTTTATGGTGACAGAGACCACTTCCATATATCTGGGAGCAACGGTACACTTTTATGCCAGGATCCACATGCCTTCCTGCAATCAGGACATGCTATGTGCCCCCAGCTATGGGCATCCCAGCAGTGGGCTGCCCATAGGTCACTGTGATGTTTCAGTGCCATCTGCTGAGAAGAGATGGACACCTGGAAGCTCATCCTGACTTTTAGGTCCTCAATCACTGTTCCAAAGGGTTACAAATACTGGGATTAAAATTCACTTTTAAGTCAACACAGACACCACAAAGTCATCCCAAAATAACTGAAGGTATGGAAAAGGATGGAGGAGGGTCAGATAAAGCTCTTATGTTCTCCTAACCAGGAACTGATAAAGACAGACCAGTATCTATCAAAAAGGGCTTTATTATACTTGTCTGTGTACCTTCTCAGAGATGTTATATTTTAAAGTGCTTCAATAAAGTGCACAAAGAGAAGAAAAGTGATGATCTCAGTAGCATGGGGCAGATGAGATGCCACCTCCTGTTCTTTTTCCCTTCTTCTTTCAGAGTTGGGGCACTTTTACTTTCCACAGGTAAAATAGAACAAAAACAGGAATAGCAGACAACATAGGATTTTGCTTTTTATTTGGTAAAGCTTCCATACCTCTTCCTTGCCTCATGGGGATGATTTTTAAGAAATTAGCTGCAAAGAAAAGCTGACAGCATTTCTCCTGAGTAGACAGAACAGCTTCTGGGACATAACAAATTTCATACTCATCTTGTCTGTCAGCCTTGAGGGGTTTAGAAGGGCTCATTTTGTTTGCTTGATTTTCCAAGATGTTGAGCAGAAACAAGAACTGGGAGCACCCAAGACTAGCTCATTGTAAGGCTGCATCTGCAAAGAGGCGATAGCATAAAGGAGAGAACAAAGCCACATCTAGCCCTGGGGTGAACAATTACAATAGGACATGGCCAACAGCATAAATAGATAATAATGTAAGCAGAGTGTAATTACAAATTGGGGAATGGTTTTATTCAATACTAATCAGCTGCCTCAATCAATTGAGGAAAAATTATGCGTGATTGTGTTGCAAAACTCCAAATCTTGGTCTCTTGCAATTTGTTTTGTTTGCTGGTATCTGCAAACAGCCACATGACCGGGTTTTATTAGAGAAGGATTTTAGGGGATTCACAAATGAACAAATCTCTGCATGCAGATGAGTTTGCCTTGCACTTTACTTAGATGTCAGAGAAAGGATGTCTTTATTCCACATACAAAATAGCTTCAGGAAGGTCTGGCAAATTCTTTGAGAGTTCAGAGATCATTAACAAATCCATTCTAGCTCAGTCAGCCCTCTTGCAAAACTGTTTTCTACTCCATTATTGGAGACTTGAGCTAGAATCCTCACCAAAGCCATGGTTTTTGCAGCCTAGCAGAGCAGGAAATCCAGGACATGCTTTGGTCTAGGATGAAGAGGAGAAGTTACAGGTTTCTGGGGGCTTTTCTTGCTCATCAAAATGTTGTATGCTGAATAAAGTATCACTCTCAGCCTTACCAACCTGGAGGGGGCACCAGCATCACTGAGTACGCAGTGACACAACTGTACCATGCCGAGGGACCGAGTAAGGAGGAAACCGGTTAGGATGAAGGAATGCAGAAGCTCTGGTCACAGTCCTTACTGTGGTGGGTGCAGCACAGCAGATCTGCAAGTTAGTTCTGTTTAATGAATTCAGCCTGTGTATCTGATTTATATATTAACTTTTCAGAGGATGCAGTTCCTAGTTATTTCTAAATTTCAAAGACTTAAAATCCAGGTACCAAGTCTAACATAACGCTCTTATGTAAGCAAAGCTCTAAAATGCCCTAAGGAACAACTCCCACACATATATTTCCTCCATTGTGGAAAGCATTTCTATAAGTAGCCAGGCATTTATTTTAGCAGTGAACCTGGTTAGTTCATTAAATCAAGGAATAACTTATTTACTACCCAGCTTAGTTAAATAGTAATGTTGCATGAGGAGCCAAAGCTAATGATAAAAAGAATTTTTGCTGTTAGCTTGTTCATAAACCCTAAGCCTAGTAGTTCCACATCTTGCTAAAAAACTGCCTCCAGATATCACTAATAAAGAGTAAACCTGAGACTTTAAGACTTGCACAAACAGGCTTACCAAATAAGAAGAAAACCAAGGCTCAGCTCTTATAAATGCATTATTTTCAGCACATTCCTGGAGACTAAGTTATATGGAATAACAGGAAACATCAGAAAATCAGCAGGTAACAAGTGGTTTCATTTTCTTCATTTTCCATCAAGATTTTTGCCAGACCAGAGCTCTGAAGTGGCACCTGTCAGTCACTCCATCCTGCCTGACACATTCATGTCAAACCAAACACCAAGAGGAGCACCTCTGTGCAAAAAATAAAATAAAATAAAATAAAATAAAATATATATATATAAAAGTTGCTGAGATTTTTTAAATGAACTTAATATTCACCATAAAAAGATATGCCCATTAGTATTTTTTTTTTTTTTTTAAAAAAGGAGGTTATATTTTTATGCGTTCCTTTGTAAGCTGGACTTCTTCAGCTCCTGATGCAAAATATTTTGATTTTTTTTTTTAATTGCCTTTTTTTGCAGACTATTGTGAGATGGTGCTAGCATTTTACCTATTATTCAAAGATTATTTAATAAGAACATAGTTTACACATATACTAAAGTTGTATGATATAGGAAAAGACAACAACTGCTCCAACTGCTGCAACAACTTCATTGCTCTGTCAGTTTCCTCGTATTGCCTCAGACAGTCCCTATGCCTCAGGTGTATCTTGAGTGACTGATCTGAACAGGAAAAGCCAACCCTAGGGTGGGTTTCTGCAAGGAACCCCCAGCTCAGGCCTTGGGCAGGCTGGCACTAAGGTGTCATGGCTGATGAGGGTGAAGTCAAAAGTCAAAGGAGAGGGAGAAGGAGGAGGAGTTGGAGAGCTCTCTGAACCAGGAGGAGAGAGGATTGTTAGTACTGGCTATGCCGAATCATGTAGGAGATCATTTGGATTATAAATTTCTTGTCCAGGATCCTACTCTCAAAGCTGATGAAAGACTGGATAAATTACGTCTCCATGTAACACCCTAAAGGAGAAAAGAAATGCTGGGCCCTGCAGTGGCTGGCGTTTGATCTGGCCAGTGTCCTACAATAGCAGAACAGAAAGAGCAACACATCAAGAACTCTCAGAACCACTCGTGGGTGGCTCACAGTGAAATACCCACACTGCAGTGTGATAATGCACTGCTAAACAAACAGGCTGAGCAATTAAGAAAAGTGGAAGAATTACTCAGGGCAGAGAACACTGATAATGCCCAATTTAAAAAGAAAGTACCGTGCCTGGGTACACTGGTATTTCTAGGGAGAGGTTCAGATCAAAGTAAAGTAGCATCTCTGAGAGAGACCTGGAGATGTGATGATGGGGATACCTGGAGGTGGGAGATCCAGGAAAACTCTGCAGTGGGGGCTGGAGGTGAGTTGTGAAATACTGAACAGGTTTGGGCTTCTGCTAATAAAGGATTCAGATAAAGGAAGTAACTTGACAGATAAGCCACGTGAGCTGGTAGATGGCCATGGCCCTGAAACAGACCTCCTCTGTGGTGATGTCAGTAAATGGGCTAAAACAGTTGTGTGCCTCAAATACTAGCTTGGTCCTGGAGCAGTCAGCTCAGCACAGAGCACGCTCAAGAAGCTCTCCAGACTCACACAGCTCATGAACAGAATGCTATGACAAAGCCACATGAAAAACAACCCCACTGGGAAATTGAGTCCTATGCACATCCTAGCTACCAAGGGAAAACTCAGGGCTACCTAGAGAAAATTCAGGGATAATTGTGACTCATTTGAGGGGAAACAGTACAAACTGAAAACAAAGAAGGAAAGTTTCATGGGTAGATGGGACTTGCTGACAGGAAGTCAAATAATGTTTTTAACTCTAACAAGTGAGATTGATTTTTCAGGATCAAAAGTGGGATTGATCAGAAGTGTGGACCACAGAAAGCCTCAGCAAGAACAATCTTCTTTGAAGTGCTCAACATTGTTTTAAAAAGCATCACAAATATTGTTAAAACATTGCAGGTCTGGTTCAATTTGTCCTGTGCTTCTAGGTGTAAGAGTGATAGTTTGGAAATGGAACATCATCACTGCTGTTAACAATTTCCTTCATGAAAGATGTCAAAGGAGTTTTAATATGTGACCCTGAGACAACGGGAACACTTGGTTTTCCAGTAAAAAGCATTTGTTAGCAGTCCTTCCAGAAATAATTGATTTTCTCTGTACGAGAACATAGACTGAACAGCAAAATGGAACTAACAAATTAGATATTCAGATTGGATCCCAGTATGGGTCAACTACCAAAGTTGCACAGGATCCAGAAAGTACCTTTGCAACCTGTGTAATAATATGGGGTGCAGTTATATCACCTGATGTGCTCTTAACTGTTCAGATGGTGCAGATTTAGTTTTGGTCACTGAGCATATCCAAAACTACCATCACACTGTCCAAAAGTATCCACAGATTTTAATTTGAGAAGATAAAGAAGAATGGGCCAAACTTAATTTTAACCCTGTACCACAGGTAAAGAAATAGGAAATAGATCCATGAGGCATGGACTATTCCAGAATACATACAGAGTGTGGCCCATATACATGTAGGTTGTGCCTCTCATGGGTGTGGAGTCTCCGTCCTTGGAGATAACTGTCTCCAAGAAACTGTCTGACAGAAAACTGTCCAGACACAGTCCTGGACAAGCCCAAGCTCTCCAAGTTCAGTTAAATACTGCATATGATTCTCCTGAAAATAAAAATAAAAATAAAAAATAAATGGCCTGAAATGACACACAGGTCTGCACTGATTTGGAGCTGTGGTACTGTGGTACTTTTTTTCTTTTTCTAGGTGAAACCTTTGCTTGTTTTAATATTGTACTTGCTGAGAGTCTTGTCACCATTCCCTGCCTTCCCTTCTGTCTTGTAAATTATCACTGCTGTTAAGCACTTCTGTTTAATAGGTTCAAGAAAGAAATACACACTGCATATCCTACCAAGTCCACTGATGAAGTAAACACTGAAACATCAAGAAAGAGTTCAGAGAGAGAGGCAAGGAATGGAGTGAGGGAACTATGATTAATCAGCAATGATTTATCAGCACAACCTGTATACACCAGGGACATTTCCTGAAAACACACATAAAGACTCGCTTGCTATGTGAACTAAAGTCATTGCAAGAGCACTTATAAGCTGTTCTCCTGGGCAATATGACAGTTCACAGACCACACTTTAAAAGCAGATTTTTATATTTAAAGAATATCGATTCTGATACATACATTTTTACAGTAGCACATTACCATATTTAAAAGGTTATGTTCTCTAAAGAAAAAATGAAAGTTATGTTGCATTTTAATGTATTCTGTTAACATCCCACTGCCAATGAGAACATTATTGTTCCCCTCAGGTTTGTAATGGGATCAGATATGGCTTGGTCTTTTCAGGACCAGATTTGTTGCATAGCTGTCAAGTAAAGCGGCACTGTAATTTGCAATGTATGATATGCATGGAGACGGGCAGAGGTGACCTAAAGGACCTCTTTCAGCCTTCAATTCCCTGATATGCCAAAGGTGAGGTATAAAATGCAACACTTGGGATGGTGGGGGGCGGAAATATAAAGGGCAAGCTAAATGAAGATGGAATCTGTATTGTTGAGTGTTGCTCAGAGGAGATGAATCAAAAATTGGTTTGGTAATTTAGATAGAAGAAGATAGGAAGATAAATTAGATGACCGTGTAGGTTCACCTTCTATCTACTTTTAAATGATGTGTCAGACAGAACGGCAGCCACATTTCAAGATCACAGCAGGAGTCTCTGCTTCCATCTGTGCACTTCTTTCTGCACTACAATCACACACACAGATATCAAACTCCAGCGTACATTGGGTAGAGCATTACCCTTTGACGATGATGGCCTTTTCTCTACACAGAAGTCATGGCACATGGATATGCTCATTAGGTGTGGCAGTTGATATAAGTCAAGAAAGCAAGATCAATGCTGCCAAAAACATTCCTGAGAAAGGAATAACTGAGGTTATAAGAATAATTGCTTGCTGATCCATTATGTGATAAAAAGAAAAATAAATGGGAGGGATCCAGATAATACAAAATCACTCATCAGAACACCATGTCTAGTTACCTACAGTGTTCCATATAGCACCTATCACATTCCTGCTCAGTTGCCTTATAAACCATCAGCCCCTGCCACTAATGCTGTTTCAAGGGTATTTACAAAAATTAGTTGCAGACATTTTCAAATTAAATATAAACTGAAAAAAAAAAAAAAAAAAAAAAACATTATTTGAATAGCAGTGCATGATTTTGTCCATTATATCAGAATAACCTAGTATTAAAAAAAGTACATAGGTTCTTCTTGGAGTAGGAGTAATAGCTGCTAGAATTATCAGCTTTCTTTCTAGCTCATATGTATTCTGTTGGCCCAAATTTTTATGCTGTTCTTCATCCAAGAGGAACATCTGTACAGTATTATTAGTCTGATAAAGCAAACTTAGAAGAAGTTAGCCCCTCATTTCACAAAATCTTAGGGCAGCTTTTGACTCTTACTAATAAAAGAAAAAATCTGACATACAATATACAGCTGAAAATGATCCAAACAATGTTATCTAATGGCAAAAATATTTTCTTAAATCTCTAAAGAAAGCAAACTGGAAGAACAAAAAGTCAAGTGCCCAAGGCCTATATCTGGTCATAATTTTTCAGTGTCAATGTAATGAAGATCTGATTAGTACATTGCCCTCATTTTTTCAAACACTATTTTAGTCACTGACATATCGTTGATTCTTTATTACTATGATAATTGTTTAAAAGACACTGACAAGGAACAAGAAAAATCAAGGAGCATTAATCACATAGCCTAATTATTTTTTAACATGGTAAATACAGAGGCATAGACTGGTTCTTATTTAGAGCTATGGAGCTACATGCAGAATAGTCAGATTTTAAGTAACATGTCTGAGAAAACAGAGGCTAAAGGGGAAGGAGCAAATCTGTGAATGGGGAAGGAAGGACATGGACCGCTCCCTCTGTCTCCACTGAGCAGCCTACACCTCACACATGGAGGTGGCAAAAAGCTTTGTCTCCTTGCCTTCCTGCATCACCATCATGACTGGACTCACCACCAAGGCAACCTAGCATCTCTCCTCAATGGGTGACACTTTTCTCTTCATCCTCAGGATCACCATGCTCTCCCAAGCTACAGCAGCACCACTCTGTGGTGCTGTCAGCCCAGGGCTGACATCCCTGCTCATGTTTTAGCATCCTTTTTTTTTTTTTTTTTTTTTTTTTTTCATCTCCTTTCCCCCCCTTACTTCTCAGCCATCCATGTAGCTCTCTCTTGCAGATCTTTCTCTCTGAACCTGACAGCTGAAGTAATTGGTATTCATACACAGTGTCATAGATCACTACCAGCTACAGCTTTAGTGACCTAAACTCTTTGACATCTGTTTGAAGACCTATGTAAAATGAATCAGTGCTCTTAGGGTCTAGTAAAAAAGTCTGCATATTTTATCACAGCCAAAATAGTTATTCCAGGTTAACAGTTAGGACCCACTAAGAAAGTATTTCTGTTCCCCCAGATCACCTGGGGTTGTGCAGTCTCCTTCCTCCTTTCTTTGCCATTATTTTGCCATTATTCTTTTTCATTAAATACCTATGGTATTATAAATCTGGTATGGTGAGCTGGCACAAACAGAAACAAAGATGCCAGTGATGTGGACTGGGGTATCATGGCACTGTACTCATGCCAAGGAAACACTCCAAAATATCACAGAAAGCTTTTATGATTTCTAAAATATATTTTAGACCATTGAATATCAGATTTAGGATGTGCTTAGGATTTCTGAAGAAAGTAATTCAAGAGTTCCACATGACAATTCGAACCTGGCAAGTTCATCTATAAGAGTCAGAGATACTCATGTTCCCAGTTCTGGTTAATTGTCCTCCCAAGTCTCTGTGATTGTATCATATGTCATTGCTTACTGACTGTCAAATTGGAATGACTTCTTTCTTTCTTTCTTGAAGAAAAGAGGATAAACATGAGAGATTTTCGAATATATAAAACATTGTTGAAAGAAGAGTTGATTCTCCCCAAGCACTATGAACACAAGTAGTAGTTTTACAATGTGTGATGATGGAGTTCAGGGTAGGGTAAAAGGAAGGCTATAATAGCAGTGGAGCATGAGGATACATTACCAGAGGTGGCTGTGGCATCTATGATGGTTTCCAGGAACATGATGGTCAAATTTCTGCCAGGAAAGGCCTGCATAGTAGTCATTTCTGCCTCATGAAGAAAGATCTGGGCCAGCAGCCTTCAGTTTAAATTTAAAAAAAAAAAAAAAAAAAAAAAAAAAAAGCAAAGTCAACATGGCTCCCATGTTAGGTGCCAAAGTCAAAATACTTCACAGGAGATTCAGTGCTGCCAAGTGGACCAGAGCTGGAACCCCTGGTAGCTCCAGTCATTGCTGCAGCAACACCATGTTTGAAGACCTGTGTAAAATGACCTGTGAAAAGACCTCTTGGCTTCCCCCCAACTTTGATAGGACCATGGTTCTGTATCCTATCTGAATCTGTCATGGTCTTGTCTGGGGTGTCTAACACCTGCTAGGATATGATGTGTGCAAAAATGATGCCACTTGTGTGACTAGAAAGAGCAATTGCTGAAGGAAAGTACAATCTGTGCTACAACAGCAGCAGTAGCCTGGGGAATATCACCATTTGTATCGTATTGCAATCACCATCAGATGAATAATATTTTTAATCCTAAACAAAAGTGCAATTACCAAAATCACAGTCTTAAGAAATTATAAAAAATATTCTCCTGTGGGTTTTCCATAAATATTGAGAAGCTAAATGGTAATTAATTTTACATCACTTTTGTGTGTTTGTGTGTGATTGTGTCATTTCTCATATCTACAGCTAAAACTGTTAGTTATTGAATTTGTCATTAAAAAAAAAAAAAGATATATCCGAGGGATTTTAAATCAAGAGATTTACTTTTTTTTTTAAAAAAAAAAAAAAAAAATTAGTAATAGTACATCCTGACATCTTACAATAGTGGGTAAATTGATTAAACGAGGACCAGAATTTTCAAAGGTGATTACAGACCCTGAGCATCTCTCATTAGGGAAATCACACCTAGTTTTCTTAAGAATATCACGCTGTTTCATATCTACAGTGGGTATTTAAAAGTGAGACATATGAATACCAGTTACTTAGGAATTATATCATGATGTACACACCTCGGGGGGCAAGCATGGCTCATCTGCAAATCCACATCTCATTTTCAAGGAATGATCCCATATAAATCCAGTTAAATCTAGGAAGCTAAACTTTGCTCTAGCAGTTTCAAAATATGTCTGAAGATACAGCAGATGAAAAGGGAAGCAGCACTGAGGGGATTAAGTTTTTCATACACAGGAAAAAAATAATCAAAAACATGAACTAAACAGAGACTAAAATAAACTTGAAAAGTAAAACATTCTGAAATTTCCATTCTTTTCCAAAACTAATTCATCAGGACTGTTGGAATGGCTTTCCTGTCATCTGCTGCTTTAGGAGAAAGAACTACCTTCACAAGAAGCCTATGTATTTGATCTGGGTCATTAGTGACAGGGCATGGACATCTGAAATTACTTATGCTTTTTACTATCCTCACATTTCTTGCTATAAGAGATCAATACAGGAAAATCATAAGGAATGCCAGATTATGCAGCAAATACCACGACAGATTTTTAACTTCAGTTGTTGCCAGTTCATCCCTTTGAGTCCTTGTTAAATAAAATATCATACAGTGACATTAGATTTCAGGATGTAAGTTGCTAGGGATGCTCTTGTTTTGAAACAGATTAAAAACAATAGAAAATGGCAGACCCCTTGGAGCCACGGAACTTCCTTTGCAAAAATATGCATTTTATGGTTTTGATTTCTGCTCAGTTACTGACATCTCTTCCTCCTACCTTCTCCTGAAGTTTCCCAGATGAACTGACAGATTCCTTTACTTTTCTATCCAAAAATGATGCAAGGTGTTTTATGCTTTGTTAAACAGATAGCTCCTCAATGCCAGAGATGGTCATATTTTATCAAGAGCAGTAGTAATTGTTACACAGTATGCACAGACAAAATCCTTACGCTTAGATATTTTCTTAAGTACGTTGGAAACATCTGGGAGTGGATTTGATGTATAAATGTAGTCATAACACCTTTTACTTGCTTATCAATTTATAGACTATGCTTTCAGCTTGTTTTCAGACTAGCCTCTAAAAATGATTTCTAATTATCAGCAAACTACATTCATAAATGAAAAAAATAATCCAAAAGTGTTTTTTTTGCAGTCTTTGAATTAAACATACCTAGGCAACAGCTTGCATAAATAAGAAAATAATAATAATTAAAAAAAAAAAAAAAAGGTAGCATGCCATTTGCACCTCAGGTAAAGCAACATGCAGAGTATTTTTAGATCTTACTGAATCCAAACAGGGAAAAATCCTTCTTGATCTTAGAAACAGTAATTTAGGTAAAAATTCAGAATTTTCAAAATGTGGCTGTTTCTTTATGATATTTAACCTCAGCTACCCACATTCAAAGAGCGATTATTAAATAAACAATATTAACCACAACAACAAAAAAACACCCTAGGTAATGCTTGGCAAACTAAGGTCCTGGAGGTTTAATTTAGTTTTTTTCTGAGACCAGTTGTTCATGATAAATACAAATAGTATGTGTTATTAGAACACAGGAGAACAGTCATGGGGGAAAACAACCAGCTAAGAGAGATTTGCAGTCTCTGAACTTTAACAACAAATATTTTGTTGATAAGCACTCATGATTAATTACATTTTAGTACTCTACCAGTCTACAAAGAATAACAGCTTTATTTTTTTTTTTTGCTCTCAAAAAAAAACCAAACAACAACAACAACAACCAAAACACACTACTTAAAACTGTCTTTGCCTGTGTAAAGCCTTACAAGAATCTTTGACTGATATATACTTCTGTACAAGTGACTGTAGTCACTAAGTCAAGGATGTAGAAAGAGGAGTCAGCCTACACAGAACAGAGAAATTGAGTCCTGAGCTTGCTCCATGTATCACCAGTGCAGCTGGAGAAGCAAAACAGCAAATGATGTCCACATATTTCCTAGGAAGAGGAGAGTCAATAAGGACTATCTGATTGACAGTAATTATCTAAAGGAAAACCTGTCTGACAAAGAGGGGCGAGATTGTCTTTGCCAACATGATTACTAAACAAAACAGGAGTGCCCTAAAAACTAGGTTCACTTAGGGATGGAGAACAAAGCTTCAAGGGAAATGAAGCAGCATGGGCTGAGAGGAAATTTGTGTGGGACAACTATTAGGGAGAAAGGCTGAAGAAATGGACTGACAGAAACCTCCTGAAATTCAAAGGCAAATGCAAGTTTTGCACCTGGGACAGAATAACCCCATATGACAAGGCAGGCTAGGGGCTGGCTAACTGGAAAGCAGCTTTGCACAAAAGGACCTAGCATTCCTGACGGACAAGCTGAAAGCGAGTCACCAACATTCCTGTGCAGGGGGGGTTAAGGTATGTCAGGCTGTGTTTTTTTGGTTTGTTTTTACCCACTGTTCAACACTTGTGGAACTAGAACTGGAGAAGTATGCAGCCCTGGGATCCTCAGTAGGAGGAGGACGTTTATATATTAGAATCCAGCAGAGGCCACCACAGCGATCATGGGCTGGACAACACAGTGGGTGAGAAAGAGTATTTAATTGTTGTCTGTGGCTTCTAATTGGATGACTATAAGGAAGCAAAGGTTGCCCATACTCAGAGGTTACACTAAAATGACTGCATTCAATGACACATGTGGAAGCAAGTGAAATTGCTTCAGGCATTGAGAGAAAAACAAAACAAAACAAAACAAAACAAAAACAAAACAAAACAACAACAACAACAACAACAAAAAAAAACACTTCACAGTTTGAGTGGTTTGGCTTTGGAAAGGAGCCCAGAGAGGCTGAGAAATCTCCAACCTTTGAAAAGCAAAGCTTGGTTGGATGGGGATCTGAGCTACCAGATAAAACATTGAAAGTGGATTTACCTTCACAGCTAGGTTTGTCCTGAGCAGACAGGACTGAGACAGATGTGCTCTGGATGTCCATTTCAACCTAAATTTTTCTATAATTCCATATTACAGATCTGTAATTGTTGCACTGAAACTGAAGGATGTGCCTATGGTGGAATAAAGATAATCAGACAGTGGGAATAAAATTCCCATAAATATTCACACTAATATTTTTTTAAAAGCTGAAGTGCTGCATGCATTAAACAACTCATTTTATGCTATAGATTTGCACATTATTTAATATCACAAGTTATTTTTAGAGAAAACTTCTATCAAAATCCTTTCTGCCCATGACAGAGTTGTCTGTTCTGTCCAAAAACTGATGAAAGCATCTGAGAAGGAAGGACTGCGGTGAGAAAGACTAAGCAGAGCTGCAAACAATACATGGATGATCTGGACCTTGCCCTGGATTCAGAGAACGAGTTCTAGTTATGCAACCCAAATCACATCTCCACCAGATGAGACAAAGGATTTTTCTGTAAATAGAAGTGGAAGGAAATTTTGAAAGCACTATTGCTGACTTACCTCTACTGCTGCCCTTGACAGTGGGAGGGACATAAACAGGGTAGTGGAGCTCAAATGAATATCACTTTTGAAAATCTCATCTTAAGGTGAGGAGTAGAAATGTGAAGTATGGGAGGTCATAAGACATGTCATAAAAAGGTAGTACATCAAATAAATATTGCTAAGCACACCTGAATCTTTTTCTTACTTTGTATCATAGTAAGGCTTACATCATAGTAAGGCTTCTGAATCTTACAGAGAAAGGGGTCGTTTCACCTTGTTCTTTTAGAAAACTGTAACATTAACATTTAATCCAGTGTGTTTTTATAAGTAAAATTCATGCAGTAGAGTATTTGCAGACATACAATAATGAAAAGATACAAAAAGTCATTAATACTAATGAATAAAAATATTCAGACATTATTTTACATTGCACCAGTGTACTTTTTGTGGACTTTTACCTTCTTCTATTTTATGAATAATTACTTCACTAGGCATGCCAGATTTGCAGAGTGTCTCTGAAATAAGTAATATTACCTTCTGCCAGAAAAGTTTCCTACCAGAAAATCTAGACTTTTCCCTTAAAACCTGCCTTAAGCAGGCTGGTCAGTTCCAGGTAAGAACACCACTCCATGAATCACACAATGATGAAGAGGGCAAGCAGAGTACCTCTGTGAAAAATAACAGACAAGTTGAACAAAAAATGGGAAAAAAAAAAAAAAAAAAAAAAAGGTTCATGTTCCTTCTTCCTTTCTGTCACTGACTCTGAGTTATTCAATAGAGGTTTATTTTGGCAAATAAATTCATCCCCAGTACTGTTCTTGCCCATGACTAATATACCGCTCTAATCTAAGGCAGAAAAATTTGTTTGATCATTCATGTACAGTTTGGGTTGGACGGGATCTTAAAGACCACTCTGTTCCATCCCCCTGCCATGGCAGGGATGCCTCCCCCCAGCCCAGGCTGCCCAAAGCCCCAGCCAGCCTGGCCTTGGCCAGGGGTGGGGCAGCCACAGCTTTTCTGGGCAGCCTGTGCCAGGGCCTCACCACCCTCAGTATAAAGAATTTCTTAATGCCTAATATAAATCTACTCTCTCTTAATTTAAAGTCATTACCTAGCGCTACGCTCCCTAACAAAGGGAGTCCCTTATCAACTTTCCTGTAGCCCTTTTAATTACTGGAAGTCTGCAATGAGATCTCCCTGGAGCTTTCCCCTCTCCAGGCTGAACCACCCCAACTCTCAGCCTGGCTTCAGAGGAGAGGTGCTCCAGCCCCCTGATCATCTTCATGAACATGGACAAGTCCACATGAACACTACCAAGAAAGAACTATAACTGAGTTTTTGGTGTAAATGAGACTCTGCTCTCATATTCATTTCCTGATTTATATAACCATAAGGCAGGAAATATGCAGAAACACCACCTTCCTGATCAAAGGCTTTAAAAAGAAGCGCTGTTTCCAGAAGCCAATACTCAGATACACCCCAGTGACTCTGATGTTTCACTGACGATTTGAGATGCTGGCAGAGTCAGTAAAATTCTTAAACACATTGACCTCTCAGTACTTTGAAGTTCTTTCTGGTAGTCCAGGTGCTAGTTTAAGCTTTAGTATTGCTACATTTCAACAACTTCAGATTTTTAGGCTTCTAATATTTTAAGGAGTAATATGAAATTATTTAGCACCAGGCTTTGAGCTTCCTTGAGAGTTTCATATATGCAAAATATTTTTTCCCTACCATCAAGTGAATTCCAGATTAGTATAAAATTACTACCAAAAAGTAGGTAGGGAATTCAGAAGAGAGATCTGGAACAGGCAGCCACAGACATTACACCTCCAAATGGAAACCCAGGCTACAGACATTTCTGCACGTACTCCCATAATCCTGCCTGTGCCTGAACAGCTGCCTCTCTTTGCTTTCTGATTAGATGGGCCTAACTGAACTTCTCCCAAAAGTTTGTTCCTTGTAAGTCATTCATTATTATAAAAGTGATGGTCTTATAAACCCATGCTTGAGGCTCTGGTGCAGTAAAACCTCCTACTGCTGAAGCTGAAATATTTACCACCCACCCCATTTTCTGCCTAATACTTTGTTTACTTTCAAATGCATCCAACAAAACAAGGACAAAAAAACATTAACTCTAGAAAAGTTGAGAAGAAGAACATTAATTTTTATCTATTTGCAAAACAATTGTTAGCACTTCCTAACAGGGTTCTAGCTAACATTGCCATTCTTCATCATGATACTGATGATTTGCTTATAGCTACATTTTCACTCGTTGTCATTTTTATGTTCTATATTACTATTGCAGCTCAACAATATACCTAGCTTCTAAAAGCATCCTAAGATAAATATATAAATTAGATTAGTTCTGTATATCTGTATTCCCAAAGTTTACTTTGCGTGTATCCAGCAAAGTGCTTAGACTTAGATTTTCCATGTATGCCTTTCTAAAGAGCTCAAAAATTACAAAATAGTCAAGAAAAACAATTCTAGAATTTTGGCTTTTCAGTTAATTTATTTAAACAGTGGGATGTGTGGAAAATTTTTACATTTTTATATTGTACCCTGATGGATTTATCACCATGGTGAGGAGGATAAAAAAGCCAGAAAGATAACAAATCAGGATATTAAGTTCTATAAGGCTTCAAAGGGATGGTTTCTCAAAACAGGCTTTTAGCAAAAGTCTAACCTTTCAAAATTTTACATTTAAGTAAAAAGGAAAAAGTTACCAAAATCTAATTAGGAAATATATAACCTGATTTCTGTGAAGAACAAAATGGAACAATGTCACAAGGGAAAGAACCTCCAGAGATGTATTTTAAACAGCTTCTCTCAGAAATATTAAAAAGGAAAGAAGTTAAAATTACAGCTGAATAATATGTTCCTAGTGAGACTAAAAGACCAGGCAAGGTTGAAAAAAGTTACAAAGGCCTATACATCTGACAGGTACTAATTTTCAGGACCAGGTTTTATTTACTAGTACATCCTCTCCCCTACCACTGGGAAAAAAAAAAAAAAAAAAGCTGTTTACTGTTCAAAAGTATAACTATTGCCAGCTCTCTGAGGAAGATATTGGCATCAGTATTTTCTCACCATTATCAGTAAGAGTAGAGTAAGTAAAATGGAAGAATTTTCCCTGCAAATCAATTTTTTTATCAGTGATTTATCCATTTTAGACATCTGTATTTGTCAATATTAAGTTTAATAACATTTACAGAGTGATAGGGATGCAGTCCCCTTATTTTTTCCCAATATTTACATAAAAAAATAAAGGCTTGGAATGGTTTTCAATGTTTTTTTTTCCCCAAAAATGTTTTTCTTTCTCAAAAATACCATTTAGGCACACTTACAAAATAAGCATTTAGGGAGGGAAAAAATAAAATAAAAAAATAAAATAAAATTCCATACGACAGATATTCTGTTGTTCTCAACTGACATGAAACTTTTATTGTGTCCCTTATGTGACTGTTTTCAGATTTGCCTCTGCTGATGATGGTGTTCCTGCTGAGGCTTGAACTGGGGCAAAACTGCTCTTCCAGCTTTTCACCAGGGATGGGGACCTCGCTACAATCTAAAAGCAAGTTGACTGTCAACCATGACACACACTTCCAAAGGGGTTGTATCTTCTGCAGACTTTGCTCCCTACATCTTTTTTCCAGATCTCAGTGAAGGTAACAGGAAATTAAAAGACAGAATTAATTTACAGAATGGCATGTAATTTACCCCGTCTTCATCACACACTCCAGTGCAGAGGATATTGATAAACCAAATCTGCTTTCCTCCATCCTCAGTAGTGGGGGCATAACCCAGAGCACTTAATCCATGCCAAACCTGTAGAATGGGAAAGCTTGAGTGGAGATGTACAAATCACCATAAAAGATATGCTCTGAAATGAAGATCCTTGTGAGTACATGAAATTTAAAGTAACTTGGAGGGTTAGGATCTGATTATTTTTCCTCAGTAAATGGTTGAAGCAAATTTAATTGGCCTGTCTAAATAATTTGGCAATACCATTTTGTAATGTTCAGAAATGTAAAGGCAAATATTTACTAGAGAGATTGTATTTACCCAATAGATGCTTAATATTTACTGGTGCACTCAGAAATCCTCAGGAAAGCCAGTCAACTGCTAATCTTTGACATTCTAACAAGCATAATTCCTGGGAAAACTAAAACAAACATTTTATTTCTAAAGGACAGACAAAATATGGCATAAACAGAGGACAGAAAGTTAGAACAAGAAAATAACAGCAGAATCAAGTCCTGTTTAAGCAGGCATGGGAGATGCTAGGCACCCTGCAGAGTCACAATCTCATTGGTCATCAGACTTCACCCAAGTATTTTGGGTCAAGTTTTTATTTTATTACAATCCTGCATTTTCAGGTCAACCAAAATAGACTGCAGAAGTCATGCACTAGGTCTCAAACTCTCTGACAGCCTATAGGAACAATGCTTACCAAATACTGAAATTGACCATTTTGATTTCTATTTATATTGCTTTCCTTTAGAAAGAAAATTTAGCAAATGCACACGAAATAATTTTTTGGCCTACTGACCAGATACAGTCGGCCCATTTATAATTAACAGGTCTACTAAACTTACTAAACTCTTTTTTTTTTTTAAAAAAACTTATCTTGAAATACTTATTCAATAAACTAATGAAAAAAAAAAAAAAGGTAATATTTTGCTCAGAGCCTTTGTCTGAGTTTTAAAATTGATCATACTTAAATATATCCAAACAAGCTGATAAGCCACAGCATTTTTTCATCTCTGTTTTCATTGGTTTCTAATATCTTGGATGCTAGTTCCATATTCTTCTCATGAATATGTCTGTGTTTGTGGATCTGAAACAGAGATATTTCACTATGAGAATTGCAGCGATTTATCTTTCCTTCTTCTGTGACAAGAGGAGGAAAGGAAAAGAGCCTTACAATTCTTCTTGAGAAAACAATTTTGCTTGTGCCTCCAACAATCAGTTAAAGTTGTCTTTTATGCTTCTAATTTACATTTCACCTTAGCAATGGAGGGTTTGTTTTGCATAACCCTACAGAGATCTCTTCTGAAACACTGAGTAAAGAAAGCCTGGGTAGGGAATGGCCTTTACCTTATTAATGCTGCATGCTGCATTCTGCATGCATGCCAGTACAATGTGGTTGCCTTCTTCTCACTTTAATAGCCACTTAAGCACACCAAAAAAAAAAAAAAAAAAAAAAATCAATCAAAAATGTAGAAAGTGATATTTATTTATTTATTTACAGCCTTTGGTAGTTTTTTCACGAGCTACACAGTAACTCATTGATCTATGTTTTATAGCACTGAGTTGCCCAACATATGTATTTTTAATGATTTAGAAAGTGCTCATAAACTAATATCCCCATCCTGTAATAGGTGGCAAATGCATGCAAAAGGAAGCAGAATCCATTATTTCGAAGGATGGTAAGAAAGAAGTTTGATGAGAAACATCCATCTTGGCACTGTCAGCAGTAAAGTCAGAATCATTCTCTTCTAATTCAAATTGGTTTTATTATTGCATAAGATATAGTTAAACAGAATCCTAACAATCAGACACCCACAGAAACTTAATTCACTTTTTACCAAATTTGTTTGGAGGTCTTGGGCATAAGTAACCAAGTTGCTGAGATTTAACAAGTCCCATATGCTGGGTGAGCTGTGACAATTGTCCAAAAGCAGAAGCAGGATGAGCCCAGACGCTTGTCACAGGCTACAAAAATCGCCCACCTACACCGTTAATGCATTTCAAATGATGAAAGCCGCAGTAACTTGACAAATTAACTGATTAAGTCTAAGCATATACTTTTTGCATCAGAGTTTGTCCTGCAGTTCTGGCTACAGTATAATCACTGCTGATGAGGGTTATTACTAATACAATGCAGTAGCAGCAGTGAGAGTCATTCTCCCAAATACGCTCAAGGCTTTGCATGTGGCTTTCACACTTGTCTCTGGCTGAGCTCAGTGGTTGAGCCTGGAGGTTCCATCAATGATTAAAGCTGCGTAAAGCTTCTTTGTGCAGTGGATATACCAGCTAGAAAAAAAAAAATTAAAAAAATAAAATAATAATTTAAATAATAATAAAAATAATAATAAAAAATGTACATCTTTAAGTTGCTACCAACTATCTGAGGCCTTGCAGAGGAAATAGGTATTTTTTGTTATTTTTATAGAAGAATAAATAATGAGTTTCCTGGGCATTTTAGGAATTTAACTTAGCTACTTTTACAAGTCCTGTTCTGAAGCACTGAGTAAATTAAAAAACTAACCAAAAAAAATCACCTTTTTTTTTTTTTTCTGTGAAGAAAACGGTGTATATCTGACTTCATTAACATGGTATGTGAGCCTCTCCCAATATTTCATTACTTATTTCTTCACAGTGCTCCTACAACCAGGCTCATGAAACTAAACAACGTGTAAGTGGAGAATTGGGATACAGGATACATCTATGTGGTTTATTTCCAGACAGATATGAACTTTCTCATCTGCACTCACAACCTTTGGAAACCAGTGTGAGTTAACAAGACAGTAAGCTCAGGCCAGCAGGTGATGTTAGCTCAGGCTTAGTATTGCAAAGGCAGAAATGTAGCTTCATACCACAGCTTACTCATGTCTGCTGGTAGCTCAGGTAGAGCAAAGCTCACGTTTGCCTGCACTGTAATATGCAGAAACTTCAAAGCGTAACCTCACAGGGGGATTGCAGGCTTTACTTCGCCAAGTACTGCAAACCCTAATTTTTAGTATCTGCTGCAGAGAGAAATTAGATGCTTTGACTTCAATTCACAGTGCCCCATCAAAACGTAGGTACTAGGGATAGCAGTGCTAACATTGCGAGCAGGGATTTACCTAAGCCTCAGCCTCAAGTGCACCTGAGATAGGAAACTCAGGACATGAGGAGTGCTCCTCTCACCAGAGATGGTTACAACCAACGTTATGACACTATACTTTTTTTCCCCAACACCCTGTGAATAAAAGGTTAAAGTTTTCAGATAGGAAGCTGTAGGAGTTTCCTTTAGTCTGGTCTGGCAAACATTCTCATGTAACTGTATACCTTGGATGAGCTGGATTAAAAATCTATGATACATTTCCACTGTTAAAAGAATGGCTTTTCAAAGCCTTAGGTTAAACCCCTCCAAGAACCTTTCTCAGCTACATCACTAATAGATTTTCCTCCTCCAGGCTGTCCCAAGAATGACACTTCAAGCAGAGCATTACAGATGCACAGACTACACTTTCTCTCCTGTGCCCATCAGATTTTATCATCATTTTTTTCCCCAACCTAAGTTACTTATTTCTGCCTCCTGAATTGTACATGGGAAGATTCAGGAACCTATTGAATGACTCAGACTAGTAGAATACAAGTCACACGGGAGAGTAAAGGGGTAGAAAAATGATCCCTCTGTCCTCATTTGTCCACCTCCAGCTTACTTTGGGTCCTGAGGCCCTCTTTGCTGACTCATTTCTTCCCTTTGCCAAACAGCTGGGATAAAGGAGAGGCAAATTACATCTCTCCTCATGTAACAGGTAGAGGAAGAGGAAAATTCTTCCATGACTTCCCTTGACTCCTGGACTCAGACCTGGATCTTATCTCCCAAACTACCATTAGAAAATGATTTAGTGGTAACAACCTTGTCTACTCTGTTGATTATATTCACTGCTTCATTTTCCACAAGAAAACAGAGCATCCAGACATTTGGCTGAACTCATATTATGGTTTCACAGAAAAGAAGCTTGCAGACATTTACAGATAAATGGAAAAAATAAAATCTATTTTTGAGGCATTTTTGAAGGTGCTTGAAGGAGCCATTAATGAGTCCCTGGCTGATATAATGGGTCACAGTATGAAAGGGCAAATTAGTACTACATCAAGAGGAAAAATAAATAAATAAATAAATAAATAAATAATAAATAAAAAAAACACTTTCTACTTAGATTAATCCATTTTTACATAAAGTTTGTCTAAAAAGCTATAAAATCCCTTGGAAAAATTTGCACTTTGTTTAGACATACCAAGTTATTAGCTACTTTATTAGTCAATACAGAAGAGGGGGGCTGTAGGAAATATCTTTTGTTACTTAGGAGTAACAATACAATGTAAAGTGTAAATGTAAATGTTTTTACAGGAGTAAAAATACAACATAATACAATGGAAAAACAAATCAAATTTGTTAAAATGGTTTTCTAATAACTCATGCATTTTCCCCACTTAGTTTGCATCATTTTATATTTTTCCTTCCATTCCTCAGGTATTATAAATAACAATTTAGTGTCCTCTGTAAGTCCAGCAAAATTTTACACACCTTTTTTTTTTTTTTTTCCTCAAAATCAGTTAAGAGAATACAGCTCTGTGTGTGTGTGTGTCATTCAAGGCAGCCAATAAGAGATTATTTATTATTGGATTAAAATGCAGGAAAGCTCAGCCTGCTTCTTAGCTAAAAGCAAGCAACGCTTTGAAGATCTTACAGTCGCAGCAAACAAATGGTTGAACACATTTACAGACAAAAAAGAGGAATACAGAAGCACTTCAAGGTTAAAAGAGAGGTCTAAAATAATCTCCATGCAGCTCACTCCAGGGCTCCTGTGCTTTCTGCCTTGCCCAGGGTCTTCCTCAGCAGTCCATTTCCCAGAATGGGCCGCAGTGCGCTAGACCCAGGCATGCAATTGTGGCGAGTGCTCACTGGGTACATCTGATATACAGATAGCAAGGGGATGAGTGAACTACAAGAATATCCATAATACAGCATTGAACAGAAATAAAAGGGAGATGTTAAATCAACAAAGCAATTCTTCTAAGGCCCTGTGGCAACAACTCAAAGCACTTCTCTCTCCAGTTTTAGACAGACTTACACCATTTATGCCAAGAAAAGTCTAGATTTCCAAGATAGACTTTTTTTCTCAAAATATTGATCCAAATCCAAATACCATTGTACTAAAAGAAATTCACTGAAAAAAAAGAATAAAAATTACAAAAAAAAAAAAACCAAAGTTTTTTTGACCAGCTACATTTTTGTTGTTGTTGTTTGTTTTTTTTTTGTTTTGTTTTGTTTGTTTTTAAATCAGATATGTAAATGAAATATGTATTGAGCATAACCCCTCTCCAGCCTACCTAGAGTTGTTGTCCTTACTGACAAGCAGCTTAATATTTTGTAGCTCCAGTCTCCTACTTTGTGTCAGTTGTCCCTCAGGAATCTACCCAGATCTTTAGGATTATATTTTCACAGGTCATTTTTCACAGCATTGCTTATGGTCCTGGCTCTCCCTGCTACACAAATGAAAGAACATCTCCAATGCATCTGTTGACACAGACAGAGCTTAGTGTTCTTTATTCTGTCTCACAATGAAGACCTGGCTCTTTTCAAATGTTTCTGTGCATTTCTTCCATGCTGTTTAGTTTCCAGTGAAGCATTACCCATGCTTCCTAAGCTGAAGACCCAACATTAATTCCACATATATATTCCTAAATTTCAGCACCATCTTCCCAAAGAATATAGTTCTTATTAAAAAAGATATCCATAAAATGTGAACCTAATTCTGGTCTAAAATGGTAACTTCACAAAGGATAACTATTTCAGAAAGAGGATATTCTGTTCCTTTCATAAATCCAACTCCACAGAGTTTACACTTGGTAAGAACGGTTTGGCTCACTTGGCTTTAATCATTCAATACCACATTTTTTCCATCTTTAAGCAGGATATGGGAAGTGCAATAACTGGTGGTTCACAAATAAAGCAATAGGGTTACCTCAAAGCTGTATTGTTACTGTGTAATATATTGTGTCTGAGCCCAGAATATTGCTTTCATGAATAATGATAATACCTAGCTCTAATGCAATGTTTCGCATCAGTGGAGTTCAAAGTGATTTATAAAACAAGCAAGTAACAATTGAGGGTAACTTGGTTAGTTTACTTAAAGGAAAAAAAGTTTACCTTAAAATGTGATAGTAAGCTAGAAACTAAAACTAGAATTACACCGCTAAATTTTAAGACTCTCCCAGGCTTCCAGGAGTACATATCATTGTGACTAGGATCTCATTAAAGCTCCCGAAACCAACATTCTGCTACTAGAAAGGGCAAACATAGTAGAGAAAACCATTTATGAGTGCACTTCTGACAAGCAGCTTCTAGAATTTGCCCCTCTATTCCAGCAGCAGCACTCATTTACTATCTCATCCCACAACCAGCAGCCCCTGATTCTTTTTTCCTTAGTTAGGCTAGACTCCAGCGAATTCCTGTAGAATCTCTTCCACTCATTTTCCTTTCTTTTCAGAACATATATGTAAATTGTCATCTCTTCCTTGTATGTTTCACAAAAATTACAGAAAGAAAATCATTTAATACTCTTTAACTGCATTGTTCAGTCAAGTACTGTGAGACGAGGTACACAAGAGGTTTAATATAAAACATATCTGCACACCATGACACAAACCTTCCTCGAAGAAATAATTGTCCCATGTAAATCAATGGCCACAGTCATCCAAGATGCAGAGAAACTCATTTATATTTCTAATTATATTATTTTTTAAAATGAGGTAGGATCAAATAGGCTTTCCTGTGGTCTTTGGCTCATTATCCTGTTATCCAAGCAAAAGTGCAACAGTTCACTTGCCAAACGCAAAGTCTGAAATCACTCAAGGCTACCATGCCTTTGCATGAACTAAAATCCATGCTGTCATGGAATCGGATGCTATAAAGCAAGAATGATTAAAATTGACAAGTACAGAGGCATAACACATTTTCCAGAAGCAGTGATACAAATCAAACCAATCAAACTGAGCAATGCAGCACATCCCATCCCGTGTTTCAGAGGCTGGCTGAGCAGCCAGACGGCCACCCTGGAACAATGTTTTCAGCATCCTCCATGCTGAGAACATGACAGTTCTGCTCTAACCTAACAAATCCAATTTTCAATATGTTAACGGAGCGTAGAAGCAATACCACAACTCTGCCATCATTATAGCTCGCTGCTGCAGGTTATAGCCTTCCAGTTGAAGAACATAGGCATTGATCTCTACGTAAGGTGCATAACAAAAGAGTATATCCTATTTTATTTGGTGCTCCCACTGTCACAAGCAAGTGTCATGTCCTCCAGTGGTGGTTTCACCCAGCTGGGCAGCTGAGTTCCACCCCAACCACTCTCACTCCCCCTCCTCAAAGGAAAGAGGAGAGAAAATACAATGGAAAAGGCTCAAGGGCTGACATAAGGACAAGGAGATGATTATTGTCACAGGCAAAACAGACTGAGTATAAGCGAAATTAATGTATTTTATTATTACTAACAAGCTAGAGCAGTGAGAAACTAAAACCAAAATTAAAATACTTTCTGCTCATCCACCCTCTTCTACATCCTCCCCCGAGCAGTGCAGGGGAACAGTCAGTTGAGGCTGTGGTCAGTCCTTGACGCTTCATCTCTGCTGCTCCTTCAGGGTAACCCTCTGCCTCTGTTCCACATGGGGTCCCTCCTATGGGATTTCCAAACAGATCCTGCATGGGCTTCCCACAGGCAGGAGCTCTTCAAGAACTACTCCAGCACGGGTCTCCCACAGCCGGCAGCTACCCCCAGACCCCCTGCTCCTGTGTGGGCTCCACGGGCTGTAGCTCCAGCCTAAGGCCTGCTCCTGCGGGGGCTCTCCATGGGCAGAAGCCTCCTCCAGGCCACATCCCCCTGCTCCACAGGGGATTCCTGCACAGGCTGTAGCGTGGAGATCTGCTCCATGTGGGACCCATTGGCTGCAGGAGGACAGCCTGCTCCACCAGGGGCCTCTCCACAGGCCGCAGGGAACTTCTGCTCCATGCCTCCTGCCCTTCGGCTGCACTGCGCTTGAGGTCTGCAGGGCTGGTTATTACTGCTCTCTCCCAGCTGCTGTTGTGCAGCTGCTTTTTTCGCACCCTCTTCTTAAATCTGCTCTCACAGAGGCGCAAACAATATCACTTATTGACTGGGCTCTGAGCAGTGGTGGGTCTCTTTTGGAGCCAGCTGAAACTGGCCCATATTTAACATGGGGCAGCTGCTGGATTCTTCTCACAGAGGCCACCCTTGCAGCCCCCCACTACCAAAACCTTGTCACTTAAACCCAATACACTTCCTTCCTGTGTTCTGGGTATGATTTAACCAATAATACCAAGGTAACATTCAGTGCTTATACACGAAGATAATTTTATTTTTATGATAATCCATTTCAATGACATTTTTCAATCAAAAAAAAAAAATCACCATCTCCTCCAACAGCAACAGACACATTCACCCTCAATGGGATGCTTTTAAATTTCAGGGTGCAAACATACCTTATGGGATGCACTGCAATGAAAATCAGGTTTACCTTTGAAGCACTGTACTTTCTTAGTGCTTTCAGTCAAAACAGTAATTAATTACATGAACTTATCTGATGGAAGCTGACTCCTGAAAAAGACTTCATGAACATATCTAAGATGGCTAAATGCACCTGGTGTCTGTGCTTTTTATTCAGTCACCAAAGAGTAATAAGTGAGCTTCAGGGAGTAAATTGCTTCTTTTTCATTATATTTTCTTGAACATACGGCTCATGTGGTGTCAGTGATCTATTTTCTTGTGCATCCAGTTTACTTTTTGACTTCAGCAACCACAAAACCACTTAATCAATTAAGGTTAACCCAGAGACCAGGTTATAATTCATGGATAAGGGATACTAAATTTCACTGTATTTAAAAGGCGGGTTTAACACAGTTATCCGTGGCTCTGGGGAGATTGAGTATTGCTTCAAATTAAATAACTATAATGCAGAAAAATTTTTTACACCATACATGTGCCAACTATGCACGTCAATTATTTAATGATATAAACCCTCCAGTTCATAGGTTTTTGCTACACCCAAATGGACACTCCCATCACAACCCACAAACTGAAATAATTCCACTCAGCCTGTAAGAAACTGGGGGTCCAGCAGTTTGCTAGTTTTAAAGGGAAATGTGGGACTGTAGGAAGAACTGAGGAAAAATAATCCTTTTGCTTTACTGATGCTTTTCCTAAAATTAATATGTAATGGAAAGGAAAGTCCAGAAGAGATCCACCCAAACCTATTTGAGTCAGAAAAACACAGATTTGGCCAAATAATAATGAAGAATAATGCAACATCCTTTCTTTGGGAAGAAAAGCCGGAACTTCTCAGATCTTTTATTGTAAAATCGTAATTACTTTTGAGAATTATCTCAGAGTCCTTGGCATTTCATAGACACTTTAAATCTCATTAGAAATTGGGAATAACAGAACAAATATGACTGAGTCCACATTAACAGCTCCATAACAGCTTTTCATCAAGAAATCTTTAAGTTTCAGAATTTAAAAGTAAGCTAGCTTTCACTGTGAAATGTGATATATACAGCCTTAGCATGTCACATTGTAAGATATGACAGCTTTAGCATGAAGCACTGCCTAGCAATAGCACTGTAGCCTCCTGTTTGTTATCAGGAATGCTAAGTCCAAATCCATGTGAAAAATTAGGAATTTACCAATGTACCTTAATATAAATGCTATTGAGAATAAAGTTTCATTATTAGTATTTTTGAGCATCTTCCAAAGAATTAAACTTTACCGAAATAGGCATCAGTCTACTGCTTTTATTATAGAACACAGATCACTATAGAAATGCCTCTCTCTGGTTACACATCTTTAGAATCATGATCAAATTATTGGACTATAAGACAACTTTTCTCAGTTTATATCCCCCTTCTCTTTCATAAAATACTTTCTTTTTTCAAATAATCTATATGAAGTATGTGTCTCCAGTTGCTCTGAGGTTTACTCTTTGGGATAGAAAATATCTAAAGAAAACATTTAAAGAAAAACAGGGAACCTCATAAGCTAAATCAGGCCCTTCATAAATAATGATTCAATAAAAATTATGTATTTTAGCCACAACTTCTGAGAATGGTTCTACTCCTTTTTCTGTACTGTGCAGGCTGAACATTACCACTGCTGACTACTAACAATAAAAGTTTACTGAGTAACCTCAGTGCCTTCCACAGTTTGCCAAACTTTTTATTCAATCCATACACATGCTGCAGTATTATGAGATCATGATTACCCAATTTTCCTTCCATTTACTTTTAATTTTATCCTAAGTGAATATTTTTAGTCTAAGCAGCATGAGTTAAAGCAGTAATTTTCCCTCTCATCAGTCCATGTAAGCCGTCACTTTAAACATTTACGGTGCATATCAGAAAAATCACTATATTAAATATAAATTCTGGTATGTTTTACCCATAAGGAAAAAAATGTGCCTAGAAACATTTTTCTTTTAAATGCATACAGCATCAATAGCACAGAACATAATACTATATTTAAAAAACTGTTAAAGTTTCAGGGAAAGGATATCATTTTTTTCTTAGAGAGAAAACAGTAATTTTTAGGTTTAGCAAGAAACTAAGATATATTTTCTGCTTATTTCTGTCCCTGAGAAATCACTGTAAACTAACATAGAGCAAAAAGGCCTTAAAGTTTTGACCATTAAGATTTTTGCTTAACATATTGCTGCCCTCTATACTACCCAAATAACTTGTTGAGTAGACAGAAAAATCTTCTTATGCCATTTATCAGTGTTCATTTATTAGTCATCACAGACAGTAGTACCAGTTGATGGGAGGAAGAGAGAGTGTCCATCATCATACGATGTTCAGAACAGGTGATAAGTCAGGACATATTAGAACTGCTATATTATGCATTGTAATTAGTCATGGAAGTTATAAGTAGTCCCAAGATTTCACTGAAGGGTGTCTTGATAAGGCAAATTAGACTGGGCTTTTAGGCCATGTAATATTTCAGTGCTGTGACACTTCAGTGGAAGAAAACGTTTTTGATTACTAGGAATTATATTTCTCTCATGAGCAAAATAACCAAATCCAAAAATAGGTTGTTTAGAATTCTAGCTTTTGCCCTGAATATTTTAATAAACTGTTTTGTTATCTTTTAAAGAAAAACATATTTTTGTTCACAAGACATTTTGATCGAAATGTCTTTGGCAAACTTTGTTGGCTGGCACGCATTGCAGAGCGACTTGAGATAACCCGTGTAGAGTTGGAAGCTCTCAAAAACCCAGGAGTATTTTGCTAATATCAAAATGAGATTGACCAATTTAATTAATTGCCAAAGTCAACAGAACTTGTGAAAAGACATTTGTGTTTGTTCTTCGCGGAGGTGAATTGCCAGGTAAGAGGGAATCAAATGGGTGTGCTGGCAGGCAGACAGCTGACGTAGTCTCTGTGCAACATGGCTGGTGACCAGACAGAGCTGGTAATTCATTAACAAAATTCCAACTTTGTGCTCTCAAAAACTACATTGTTCGCCACCTAGAAAGAGCATATAAAGGAAGGCAGCCAACAAAGCACACTGAGAACACATCCACCTCTCCAGACTTGTAACAAGAATGAAATTGAATTCCTACTTACATAAAGATGCCTACTTACTTTTGTCAGGTCACTAAACTACATTGTAATTACAAAACTGTTAGCAGTAGTTTTAGATAATACCCAAAATTTGGAGATTAAGGAACACAGGTTAAGGGAACAGTGATAAGTTTATTATATACACAAGAGAATCCTTAGAAGCTTTAGAGCTGATTTAGAGCTGAGTAATCTAACATTAAGGAGCATTAAACGCAGTCAAACAGCTATCAAAAAAAAAATAATAATAATTAAATCTGTTCTGAATCTGATTTGTAAGGCTGAACACATCTATATTTCAGAAAGCACTGGAAAATATCACAGAAGAACTGGATTTATGAAGAGCCACTGAAGCCATCTAAGTGAGGAATCAAGTGCAGCTACATGTATGACAGGCTGATTTAGGTCTGCATCTCCACGGTTTGGCCTCTAAAGATTTATAGCAAAAAAAAACAGAGATTGAATGTCATTTGTTTCTATTCTCTTCCAGCTGTTCAGACTCAAAATGTTCCATATAAATAATTAAATCCTATGATATTGATCCAAACTGAAATGATTCAAAGTTTCGGTATTCACTTCTCTGCAGATTGTGATTTTTCATCATTGGCTTCTTACAGAACAATTAGCTTGGTGGCAGCTCTGACTAGAGAGATCATGAGATGAATGATAGCATTAGTTCTGTGATGAATTTTAAGGTTTTGTGCTGAGCTAGTGGAATTAGTATGACAAATTGCAAGTGATGGCTGCAAATGATCTGAGGAATCCCAGCCTGGAGCATGTAACTGCCTGTGAATTTGCTGAGTGTTTCTGCCTGTGGAAACTCTTTCTAGCAATTTCAGAAAGACAAGAAGGACCAGAATAGAATGCTGCCTGAAAGATGATTTTTTTTGCTAGTTACGTTTCCTGTTCCTTCATATGGTCTTCACTTTCTGAACTTTGTGAGCAAGTGGAGCTTTAGAAAGACTCTGTATCTTAGACCCAGCTTTCCCAAAACTTCCAGCACCTTCACTAGCTGACAACACATAGGGCAATGAAGTCCTACTCTCATATGTAGTATTCATAAAGCATCAAAAGAGTATTCACGTCTTATTCATTCACTGGCTAACTTCCTACTCTGTAAACTTATTTTAATAGTGTTGTTTTTTTTTTTTTCCTTAGTCTAAAGACCAAGATAATGATAATATGTAAAGAAGCATTTTCAGAACAAAAATGATGCTATTATCTGAATGCTTTCCATTTTCCCTTTCATTAAGTTTCTGTAAAACAAAACTGCCAATAAGTCACTCTGTGTGATTTACTGGTGAGACAGAAATGTACCCTTTTCCAATCATATGGTAAGATTATATCCATATTTTTGGAAAGATGCATTAGCATTCAGATATGCCTGAGACTTTCAGTTTTATGAGATAGAAAAAATGCTTTGGGAAGCTTGGGAATGAGTTTTGTTGCTGACATAAGCCTGGCAGAAGGTCCCAGCCCAGGATGTTCCATCAGCACTACTGGGATCCCAGAAACTAACCTGTTGTCAGCAGTACAGTATCCAGCCATGGCAGCCTTCTCCATGACCTTGGTGCGATAACTACTCAGAGGTCCATTTTTTTCTGGTTTCAAAAAAGTGGGTTTACCAAGCAAGTACATGCTGAAGCTGGTGAAGATATCCCTTTGCCTATGGCCTACACTCACAAACCTCCCCCGAGCAGATACCAGAACTATTGCCAACAGGGGACCTGCAACAGCAGGATGGAAACACAATGAGTTCAAATGTCTTTGAAAAGAGGTCCCCTGCTAACAATGTTTTTGTTCAAAATCCAGACTTTAACTGTACAAGAGCTACTTCTTCCTTAAATAGCGATGAGAAAGAACAGAACACTTTTATATCCATTTCCAAGAGAGCAAAAGAATGACAACTGAGGTATGAACTGAACGCATTACCAGTAGACACTAAAATCTGGAGACATGAAAAACTAATTTCTTGAACTCTGTAAAATTTATTACTTTAAGAACATCAAAGTCTCATCTGCTTGCTTTGTCCATGTTTGCAAGTCCAAAAGAGCTAACAAAGAATGATTTAACTCTCAGAGTATGAACAATTCACTAGGGGCAAAGTCACCCAGTCATTACATGCAAGAAAAGTACAAGGATCTGCTTTTGCCCTCACAAGATACTCAGGAGCATTTTTAAGGCTCCGTTATGAAACTGGCTTTTGGTATTTTATCATTTCCTTTTCTGAATGTTAAATACATTCTTGTAGAATACTAAAGATGTCTATTTGGAGCTAAGTGTACTAGCTTGAGATAGTCTTTGACTTGCTGGGCAAGTCATGATATCCCACTTGGTACCATTTGTATGAACTGTGCTATGTTGGTTCAGGGTTCTCCCCAAGACCAGTTTCCCCATGTAATTATTTCCTCGTTTTATTCTAGTTGGATTTGAGGAATATTGAACTACTTCTCCTTCAAGTGTATTTATTAAAGAATAAACATCTTTATAATTACCATTATTGGCAAGGGTAAAGGATTTGCTCTAATTAAGCCAGTATGAAACTAATTATCCAGTGCATTTATATAAAACTTTAATTCCATGTTCAGCTGTGTTTAGCTCCTTTTATAAGGTTCCCAGTAAGCTAATAACCTTTTGTGTGTTCTTGCTTCTCTGGAAGAATTAAGCATCCCTCCTTCCTGGGGCTACATTTAAATCTTAGTACTGAGAGCCCCTGTTTTCACATGGGTCATTGCTTTGTTGGTCTGTTCTGTGGCAAATGTTTATTGAGCCGTAGTGACACTGAAAACATAAGTGAACTTGGCTTTTAAGGACCCTCCTGAGCACTCAACAGTCAGATGACCAACCAATAAATCCCACACCTGCCACAGGGCTTCGTGCTCCCTCATTCTTCATCAAGCACACATGACCCTAGAGCCGAAGCAGTCTCAGGACTTTGGCTGAGTGAAATGAAATGTTGCCTGGTGTCTGCATTTAGCAGTGAAACTCCCCCAGGCTCTATCCCTAGTGCCAAGGTCATTTTTGTACCCTTGGAGACAGCATTATGCCTCCAAAGGGAGAGCACAAACTGGAGGGAATCTGGTACACAGACAACATCATAGTCTAAAAGCCAGCAGGCTAGGGAGAGTAAGCCTTAGCAGGCGAGGCCTGCCCCATTCAGTTTTTATCACTCTGAAGCATGATGAATTCCACATTTTCTTAGATTACTTTAGATTCTAATGAGATAAGGCACACATGCTATGCTTGACAAGCAGTGAGGGCTTCACAGTGCTAATATTAGCTTAATGCAATCCAAACATTGTTCATACAGACTACTGAAACAAAGATTACTTTTCTTTGGGGGTGGATGCTCTCTTTCCTCAGTTTATCTTTCACCATCTGCTTCAGAAAGATACAGCTACTGAATTTGTTGTGAACTGTGCACACAGGGGCAGCAGGCCCCCTTGGCTCGCCTTTGGTTAGCCACAAGCACAGCAATTTGTTGCAGGGTTGCATTGCCTGAGTGGAGATTTATCAGCTCAGTGCTGTGCAATTCCTAATATTTGAGCTGATGCTTTGACAATCACAATCAATAAGATATTTTTGGAGAGCTTGTAGATAATTACTCTGTTGACTCTCCTCAAACACATGATCTCCAGCAAACTTTTCTGCCCATTTGTTTATTGACCAGCACGGTAATGTTATCTATTAAACTCCATTCAACCATCAGGTAATACAAACACATTCTTGCAGCTGGATGCAGTCAGAAAGGCCAGGCACACTATTACTGCAGTTTATGTATTTTCTGAGACCACTAGCAACCTCAAATTGGTATTAGACAGGAAGAAAGAGGATTCTAACAAGAGGACCAAATTATCTCTTGCTGGAATAGAGTTCAGAGGAATGATGGGCACATAAGGATTGTTTAACGGGGATTTATCTAAGCCTTTATCTTTCTATTAGCAATAAAGAGAAAAGTCAGTCAGTCCTCAGGGGGAAAAAAAAGGAGTTGCTATAAGGAATTTCGTGACAAACAAGAGTTAGAAACTGCAAGTATCTTATGCAAAGCTCCTCATTCACCTCATCCCAGCACTGGAATCACTTTTAACACAGAAACCTGTCTGTCCTTTAGTGATTCCCTAATAATGCAGTCAGTAGAAGCAAAACAAATTAACAAAAACATCTTGAGCGCAATATAGCAGAAGTAGCAGTATAACAGCTAAAGCCTCAGAAGAATGAAGGGAAAGAAGCCATAAGTAGCTGAAGATGCAAATAGCCCTCTGCCCTGCACCTGTGAGCTACGGCTAGTAACCAATCTAGGCAGGACACAACTTGTTCCTGATGATATCTGCTATTGCAGCATTTGCTGTTTTCATGGTCTTGAGTTAGTTCAGGAAGATGGGTTTAAATAATGAAATTCTGTTCCAGGATTTTGAGGAATCACATTACCTGCATGAAACACGTGAAGAAAGTATTTTAAAGGAAACCCCCAAAAAGCATTAATATTCTATTCAGTTTCACAATCACACTGGAGAAGGCTCCAGGGAGACTTCATTGCAGCCTTCCAGTAATTGAAGGGAGTGTATAAACAGGAAGGGGAATGCCTGTTTACATGTGTTGGTAGTGATAGGACAAAGGAGAATGGTTTTAAACTAAGACATAGGAGATTTAGGTTAGAAATTAGGAGAAATTTTTTCAGTCAGAGGGTGGTGAGGCACTGGAACAGGTTGCCCAGAGAGCTTGTGGATGCCCCATCCCTGGAGGTGTACAAGGCCAGGCTGGGTGTGGCTCTGGGCAGCCTGCTCTAGTGGTTGGAAACCCTGCCCAGAGCCGGGGGGTTGAAAATGGATAATCTTTAAGGTCCTTTTCAACCCAGGCCATTCTATGAAAAAACAACAACAACAACAAAAAAAAAACAAAAACAACAACAAACTTAAAATTGCCAAAATAAAACTGTTATATATTTAGCATCCCTGTTTGTCTAGTAAGTCCTAAAAACCTGACCTAAATTTCCTTGTCAGTCAGTGAAGAGTAAATTCCAACCTGAGAAATTTCTCAGAAACTTCTTCCGGTCTTTTCAGCTGTCACAGCCATGGTCTACATTTCAAAGCCAGAAACTGCTTTGTGGTTGCAAATTTAATCAATTTATATAGATTAATGGATTTTAAAGTAGGAAAAAAAAAAGCGTTTTTCTTTAGTCTGTCTTCCCAATAGCCTCGGATTTAATTATAACACATCTACTAGAAAGACATGAAGCCATGATGTATAGTTAAGTATTACTACTACCTATAATTAAAAAATGGAAAGGATTAGGAATATCTCTCTTTGCCAAGATATAACTTTTCTAATTTCCAGATTGATTATATCTGTCTGAGACTTTCTACCACCTGCTCTTGTTCTGAGATTTGATTTTTACTCTAGATCCCCTGCCTTTGGTAAGAGCTGAACATTTTAGGACATTCAGCCAGGGGCTACATATTGTCCATGATCCCATTTTTTTCAGCCTGCAGCCACATAAGACTATCCCTCAACAGAAAGGTAGGCATCAATGCATGGTGTGCTAGTTGTTTGCCGTCCCTGGTGGCGGGGACTTTCCTGCCAGCTCCCTGCTTCGGCACTGAATTGCAGCTAAGTTGCTGCTTAACTTGATCTGGAACATAAGAGCTGAACTATTACAGCGATTACTATGCCATGAGTGATTAAAATTCATTAGTAAAGATAAATGTAGGTTATTTAGCCAACTTTCCATGTAATTGATCCACATTCTTTCTTGGGTACTTCCAGACTTATCCCTTGGTGGATTTAAAATGAAGTATATCATTTAAAATGGATAATTCATGACAAATTATGTGGAGGAAATAAAAGCCATTCATATATAAACTGTTGGTGAAAACTCAAGAGGAATGGAAGTACCATTTAAGAAGCCAAATTTTAGAGCTCCTGCCAGAACTCATCTGATGCTATTTGCTGATTGAGAGGCAGAAACCTTGCAAGCCAAGGAAGTCAGCATCTGCTCCGCTATGCGGCATGTTCTTTGGAGCTCTTCAATTCTGCAAAGCTTTCCTTCTCCACTGACATCTGAATGACACTATAACAACGTCAATAAGGCTTTCATTGATTATTAGAACTTACATAAGATTTGCTGCCACATTTATTGTTCAAAGAATGATGTTAATTTTTGTTGTGAAGTGAAAATCTTGTTAAAATATGCTTGCTCTACTGATGGACATGTAGAAAGTATTATCATTAGTGCTAACTTGGGAAGTTTAAAATCCTACTCTTAAACCCTTTGGGGTGTGGCTGTACCAGAGCTGAATTTTGATTATTGTAATGAAAGGTTAAGCTGAACATCATTATTCTCCATGCTGAACTTCAAGAAAGAATACTAGAAAAAGCATGCAATTTCCTTGACACCCAAAAATGGGATAGTCCTCAAACTGAAAAGCAATACTGTAGCCCCCTTTTTTCCCTGGTTTTGCATTCTTTCCATGCCAGATTTTGCCAGACTTTCAATTGGCCCAGGCTCTGACCTCTTGCTGCAGTCACATTTTATAACACCAGTGCACTTTACACACTGCTCCGATTTTAGCATCGCCAAGCAGCTAGAAACACAAAAAGAAGCCAGCTTAGCTGTGACCTAAATGGTATGCAACTAGGTGCCAGAGAGTCATTAGCTCTGTAGTCATCTATCTAACCAAGGATAGACATTCATTTGCAAATGAGTGACCCAAATTCAGACTCTGGTTTGAGGGTTTGAAAGAGTCTGCAGGATAATTTATTAGTGTCAATGTCTGCAGCTTTCCAGATGTTCCTGCTCTGGAACATATACAAAAGAGAAGATCTCAAATGTAATCAATAATGGTTTGGGGACACTTTTGTACTAGGAGGCATGAAGCCTGAAAAACTAAAGATGTTCTCCAGAAGAGGATAAAATTAATGAATGACTTTGGATTGAGGCCAGAGGCAGAGGAAAATATCACTGCAATCCTTCCTGCTTATGTCAGGGTGAAGCAAGTCTCTGATCCCTACTGCACAAAGAAAGCCACAGAAGCTCTGCCATGGGTAGAAGGACACCTTTCTGAATGCCCAGGCACTATCCCAGGGACAAAACCCTCTCAGCCCCAAGTCATGCTGATGATATTTCCTGTGAAGTCTTCCCTTCACAGGAAAGGGTTTTGTTTAAGAATGGTGATGGCTTGTTGTGTCCCTGCTGTCCTTCACCTGTTTAATGAAGGTGTACTCTATGGACACCAGCCCAGGGGATGCCACCCCAGCCAAGACAGCAGTGGTAATTTCTTTCATTGGTCACTTTGGTCACTTTTTTTTTTTTTTTTTTTTTTTTTTGCTGTATGTCATCTTTTTTCCTCAAAGCCACATTCCTCTAGGTTTTGCAGGCAGTTTGCAATGCTAGATGGGACAAATTTGATGCAGGCAGTTTTTTTTTGTTGTTGTTGTTTTTTGTTTGTAATGTAAGACCATGGAAGTGACAAATGCAAATTTATTGACCTGCTAAGTTGTAACAAAACAATTGCTGAATTTAATTTGGACCTTATAGAAATACTGTATATCAGCAACTGCTTATTGTCAAAGAACTGAGAGTGTCTCCATATACTCCTTGTACAACATGTAAGCAACTCACACCTGTGCATCTTTGCTCCTTTTTCTCCTGAAAAGGATCGTCTATTCTGTAGACCCAGCTCTAGATGTATAGTGCACAGTATCTATCACTTCCATTCTTCTGTCCTCCCTGTTTTATGGATGGAAGCCATGGTTATAGCAGAAATGAGCAGATGGCTGTAAAGTGTCCACAACAGTGACCACATGACAAGTGAGGTGTGTCACTGGGACTTGGAAGAAAAAGCAGCCTGCCTTGACATGACAGTCACAAGAGTTAAAAAAAAAAAAAAAAAAAATCAGAACAAGCTGAAGAGGTGAGGCAAAACACTTCTACTGTATTTCTATCCATATTCAAAATTATTTCTTTATGCCCTATCAAATCAATGCCATTAACCTCCATGTGCTTCAGGAGGAGGCTGTAGAGTGGGCCCTTGCACAAGGGACGAGAGACCTTTGTCACGGAAGCCTCTGGGCTTCAATCTAGCTGTTCCCCTGCTCTGCAGCAAGATAACAACCTACAGACTGCCCATGAACATATGTTTCTCAAGGGGAATTCTACTCCTAAGCATATAGAGACATATCTAGAGCACCATGCAAATATCTACCTACCAGGAAACAGAGCCTCATCCACATTTTACAGACAGGTGCAGGAAGATCCTGAGCAGGTGAACCAGCAGTGGATGATCGCTCACCTGTGGTCCAGGGGAAAGGCTGCTTTGGTGCCACACACACTGAGTAATTGTTATGCCCTGCATGGCAGATGCAGGTGAGATTTAAGCATTTTCATCCCACAGTCAAGTTTTCAGAGATCAAACTTCTGTCTTGGAAGACTGCCTGAGTCTCCCTTTTCTGCTTGGCAATAAAAATAGGATAGTCAAAGAAAGGCAGCCTCTGCTTTCTATCTGCAGACAAGCAAAACCCAGCTCAGAGCATCTCAGTCAGCTGCAGGCTGCTCCTCTAGCTCAGCCCTCTGCCATGGTCCTATTTCAATTAATTAGGAAGTGACCCTGAAGTCAAGCAAATTTAGGTAACGAGAGCATCATGGCACACAGTCATCTGTCAGTGAGAAACTCCCAGATGTCCAATGAAGTGGTGGGGGCAAAACAGCCAGCCCAGCAACAAAACAATCCACAAAACATTGTGACACAAAATTCCACATTTCTCCAAATTCCAAACAGGCTTTTCAGTTAGCACAAAACCATAATAACTGAGGAAAAGAAAGAGTCATATGTATAATTATCAATTAGCTTACTTGATATTAACTACCTAGAATAAAACTCCTATTTAATAGCTAACACTTAATAATGATTATATGGATGATTATAAATAGAATTAGATATTAATACTTGATGACTTGAGATATTCCAGACTTATAGCCTATATGAACACACTTCCAAACACCTTCTCCCACACCACAGGGAGGTTTGACAAGGGACAGCAGCCACAGACTCGGAGTAATTTTTATTATTATTATTTTGAGTTAATAGCTGTCTGTATCAACAGGATCTAATACATGCTGAAGCTCCATGAAAAAGGTAGGAGAACTATGTGATCACAGAAAAGGTGATCGTATAGCAAGAATTACATTCAACAGGTGGGAAGTGATATGCATATGGGACAACACACAATGGAGTCAGTGGGGTTCTAGCAAGAAACACTGGACATCAGAGCAGTACCTCTGGAAGAGAGGAGAGTCAGGCTGGTGGTCATTCAGGATTTTGCTGTAGAATAACTATGTGCTATTATAATTAGCGTAAAAAGAATTCAGTAGCAATTCGCTTTGATGGTATTGATGCAACTAAGTGTTCTTATCCAAAATGTTGCCATGCATCCAGTATGACACAAACATTTCCCCTAGGAATGTACCATGCAAAGGAGGAAGGCATTTTCCACAGGCTTATTTACCCACAGAGAAATAATAATTAAAAATAAATAAAATTCACTTCCTCTTAGGACATTTAAAACACTGTTTCTGTGTGGATGATAAACAGCCCTAAACATTAGAAACTATTTCTGTCAGACGAGCAGTGAAGAAACTTCTGCTGATGAATGTGGCCTCTAAAAAGAACCGCTGTCTAAAAAAAACACAAATTCTTCCATGATCAAATTGGTTTTACGTTTCACTGAACAAAACCTACAAGTCAATAGCTTGTAACATTGAATTTCTAATTAATTTTCTGGTATCTGGTACTGTGACTCCAGAAAGCTTCCTGGTGTGACCCGTTTGCTCTGGCAATTGCACTACTGCAGGCGAAGAGTTGAGGCTCAGGTACAGCAGAGCCATGGGGGACCTCTGAGCACCAGGATGGCAACTTGCTTCTGTAGCACAGCCCTTCACTGTAACAAGCACCAAACAAAGGGAGAGGAAAACAGCTCCTGCCTAGTGGAGTTTACAGGCAGAAGAGCGAAAGGGAAGATAAGAGATAGTTTTATCCCTGAGCCCTTTCATGTCTTTCACTGGTGTTATCAGGAATAACAAAATAGCTTTTACAGGTGATTAGAAGTGATTCAGCCCATGAATATCCCAGACAACTCTCCACCCCACTATCTGCATTTGCTATATAGCAGGAAAGAGCAAGAGATCATATCAGAGCTCGAGTACCAGAGAGAATAATGGATATTAAGATCTGCAGAAGTGAAACAGTTTGACTGACCTACTTTAAGGCTTCAGGGAGGTCTATATCATAGAAAGAGCTAATTTGAGTTTATGACCTGTTCAAGAGTATAAGCATGCCTGCAAGCTCCCTTTATCACAGACAATTTCATAGAAAATAATGCACAGTATAATACTATTATTCTTCAACTATATTTGGCTCCCATTGATTTCAGCAGTGATCAAAGGCAATGCTATTTCTTCATGATCAGAAGTGACATTTGTTTTAGTAAGCAAACAAACAACAACAACAACAACACTATTTTCCTTAAAGCACATAGGCAGATGTCTGTGGATCTCAGACTGGTTTCACATGCCGTTGGAGGTCTGAGATCCCCTCTAGAGCAGCCTGAGCGTGAAATGGTCTGCTGACAGCAGAGAAAGCCCATAGCCACCAAGCCTCTTTTAAGGGCCAAGTGTTCAATGAAGCCTGGCTCCGAGCACATTTTTGAGCCACTTCCAGCTCCTCTGAACAACATCTGAGCTGCTCAGCTGTGTGCCTGGCACTGCTGAAAGGAGACACAAAACTGCCATTTAGCTGAAGTAGCAGGAGCAAGTGCTTTGCAGAAAGATCTCCCTTAAATAACTGTCTTCAGGAACTGCTGTTTGATAACAGCCAGCAGCTACTGCAAACAAGAAATACTGAGCACCCATGTAAAAACCCACAGCTGAAAACCCAGCTTGGAGCTGGTCTTGCTCTGTCCTAGCATGAGCCAAGATGGGAGCACTAACCTAAGCATTTGGAAATGACCTGAAGCAAACACACAATTTAGCCTGACGATGTGGTGTGATTGATGAAAGCACACCACTGGCCCACCAACTATCAGCTGTGACACTACACCAAGAGAAAGCCCAGGAGACTCCGTGGATATTTACTTGCCTGAACATTGTATGACTAGCTTCCCCTTTGAACCTAACCCTTATTCCTTTAACACATTTGGTGAGAGTAGGTTATACCTCTTTGCCCTCGTCTGAAACTAAGTGAAAATTCAGTGTGATGGGGAGGTGACAGGAAAGCTTTTAGTGGAGTTCAGTTGACAACAAGATATATTTTTGTCCCTCTCTCTCCTAGCAAATCCATTGAAATTCAGGTCACAGGATTGGTTTAGATCATTTGCACCTGTTAGTTCTGGTGTTTAAACAAATTCTTCACAACCTTGATGCACATACATGAATGTCAGCAGCTCTACCAGTGAGGATTTAGCAGAGGAAAAGCAAGCTTCTAGGCCTTAATGTATGATTTACTTCACAAGGCTCTGAGGGTGTTATATATTACATACAATTCTGAACATTAGTGTTAATTACAGTAGTGAGTCTTGTTATTTACTGGATTACCACAATATAATGAAGCAGACTTTCTATGATTTAATTTGTAAATACCTTTGTCGTGGGCACATTTACTGCATTATAAGTGCTTCTTATTCTCTAGCTATTACCAGTACCATTAAACAGTAACTCCCTAAACCATCATGTCATGACTACAGTTTTTAAGAAAGATGTTGGGTAGCACAATTTTTTTCTCTTATTAGTGAGGACAATATATTGGGGAAATATATACTTACTTGCTCAACAGTTCTATATGACTCCTTAGAAGCTATCATAAACATTAAGAACATACGGATTCAGAAAATTGACTTTTTCAGAACAATCTTTCCAGAAAAAAAAAAAAAAAAAAAAAAAAAAGCTGGAACACATTAGTAGTCTTAATTTGTTTTAAGCCATTGCACTTCAAGTTAGAAGCCAAACTTTATTTAACAGCAGATAGGAAAAAGCTTAAGAATACAAACCCTAGTGCTTCACAGTCTATTAAGCATTAGGGAGAAAAAAATAAAATAAAATAAAGCTGAAGCTCACCAGGAGATCAACTATTTCTACTGCAGAAACACTCCATAAACCAAGAGCTAGCAAGAAACAAGATTAACAGTGCTGCCCCCTAAATTCATAGGAAGAAGCAGCTCTGCAATCTCACTGCCTTCCTACTTCAGTTTAGCAAATTTCCATCTCAGAGCTAATTTCCACTTACCTTAGGAATTTCCAAACAGAATGGAGGCTAGGTTTCACTCTTCCTGGAAAACATAAATCCACTTACTGTTCATAAGCTCCTGTAGCACCTCTTTCTACCCCCTCTCCCCAGACTTCCTAGCTCTCATATCTTTGATGAAGTGGGCTGCTTTTGTCTGTGACTGTGCTTGTTCTCAGTTGCCCTGAGCTGAATACTCAAATCAGCTGTACTAATCTGGAGCTTAGGACAGGAGTTTCCCTTTAGATTAAAAGAGGGAACTCTCCCTGATGCTAAAATTAAACGGGAAAAAAAATAAAATGGAACCATTTCCCATGTGAACAAGTCACAAAAACAAAACAGTTCCATTGAAATTTGGGGGAGGTTTCTCAGCCCAGTAGAGAACTTATGGTCCTGTTAGGTAGGCACAAATCACCTAATTAAGAATAAATCCCTTACAGTGGGTATTTGCCTGGCACCAGTGAGCTGGAAGCCTCAAAAGAGCAAGGGTGTAAATCATCTCCACGTGCTGGCAGAGGGCTCTGTACACTGAAGTGTATGTGGATAGTGCAGATTGTTTCCCTTAAAATATTGTTAAAACTCTCAGTTTTATTAATTTATGGAGTTAAAACTATTTTCTGAACCATTACATCCTTGTGAAATGGAATTGCTCTTTTCCAAACAAACCATCATGGAAATATGATGTCTAGCCCTTTGTTTCATGCAATTATCTGTTTAAAGAGGCCAGCTCCAGTCTTTTTCACATTCACTGATTCAGAGGATGTTTTAAGCTGCTTTTTCTTTGTTGAACAAAGCCGCAGATATGAATTCCAGCATGTTCATTCAGCTGACACACTTACACCTCTTAGACTGAAGAATGACACCGTGACATTGCCCGGGTGTTTTTTTTCCCTTCCTTTTTTTGCAGTGTTATATTGACTTCAAGAGGAAGTAGAATCTGAATCTTTTATCCTGGCTTCAATTGGTTGGAAACAAAGATGAAATGCAGTTGTGTATATACAAATGCTCTGTAATGCTGATAAGAAATGATGTGCAGAGAATTCAGACTAATATAATAGCATTGTATATTCAGTCTGTCTGGTAACAGAGATAGTTATAACAATATATAATTTGTACACATCACCCTAATAAAGTGGGGGTCCTTTTTTCCAAGTGACCCTTATGCAAAGAATTAAATACAAAGTTCAAGGAGAATTGTGACAATAATGTGACTCCAGCAAGGGAGAGCGGGCAAAGCTGTTTGGATTAATAAACCAAACTTTCCCTTGTTGAGATCTCTTCCAGGAATTAAGTAATGGGCTCATATCTTGATTAGCATCTCTTCACTCTTAACCCTCCAAATGGTGTCAGAAAGTCACTCTGAGATAGAAATGCTAACAGGAATAGTGGCAGAGCTGGCCTCAGCTATGGTTCTCAAATGGTTCCCATGGCAGCAGATAACTTCTTTATTTCACAGTTTGTTTCCACTCTGCTGCAGTGACCACAAGCTAAAAAGCTGAAGGATAGAAATAGACTTGTGACTGCAATAACATCACAGTGGTGGGAACATGGAACAAGTGGAATTGGAACAAATTATTTTACAGAGTTTTTGTACTTCACTGAACGACGCTAACAACGTAATTTCATTAGGCAGTGGTCTGAAGAAGAGGAGCCTTACTAGGCAAGCTGCGTCTCTTCTTCAAGTAGTCACATCAGGATTTTTGCTGCCTTAAGTGGATGATAAACTGGTACCTGTGCTAGACAGACGATGTTTGATGGCAGACTAGAAGCTTTTAGTATCTAGATAGGTTCTTGAAGTGGAGAATTAACCTGCTGTGAGTATAGCTGGGTTGGTAGACTGCCTTCTGAGGGCATCATGGAAGAAGTGAGAATCCTTTTGAACTGATGTCCCTGAATTGCACTCTTAAAAGTGCACTCACCACTCGTAACATCTACCATATCGAATGTGCATTTGCTCAACTGATAACATTGTAAAGGTGAAGAACAAGAATCTGCTTCTGCTCCAGCTGTGGGTTTGTGCATTTGAAAAAGTGAAAGTTCACTGGAACACTTCTCATTACTTATTGCACTTGCTGACTGCAAGGCTAAGAACTGTAAAAGCCACTTCTTAAAAGTGTCCTGCACCTTAAGAGTGAGAGGTTTTGCGTATCAGGCAGTGGTAACCTGAAGTCTCCCGCTGCAGTTTGTTTTGAGTGGATCGGGCAATTCTATAATGATATCTAGTCCCTTAAAAGTTGCTTCTGTGTAAATGTTTAAAATACATAAGTATATTTGAAAGCTTATAGAAAGTATTGCTTTATATATATATATATATATATATATATATTATTTTTTTTTGGAAAGTATTAATTTCTGTCCATCCCCAGTATGACCACTGCTAGTCGGAGGTCCCCGTTTTTCCATTTGTTGTCCATATGAAGTGCAGGTATGCCAGATCTTTCCATCCCCGAGCTTTTCCAATGTCCAGGCCTAAACACCCTGTTTCCTCACATGGGTTTGCTTAGGGTTGTCACAGCAGGGGCTGGGGAGGAAGAGGGGCTTTGTTCTGCTCACTGCGCATCTCTGGAATGGGTTTCATGCAGCTTGGGCAAAAATTTCCACTCCGCATGCCTGGTGCACTGCACTGGCTAACCCAGGGGGCCAGGAGGGGCAGGGTACAGTGCTTGTGGTCCTGTGAGCTATTTCACTGCCTTCAATCCAAATGTGAAGATCCCTTGTGTCAGCTTATTTATTTCACTTAAATCAAAGAGTGAAATTTAACCCAAGCAGGTGGTCCGAAAGCAACAGCCCACTGCTTTCCCTGAGTGTGGAAGTAACAGAGCTGCAAATGATAGACCAAACCATTCCAGTCCATAAATTAAATAAGGGCCCCAAAGGGGGGGTCCTGTTCTCTTTAGTAAGCTGACTAAAGCTTCGACATCAGAAAAAGGCAGTTTCCAAACAGGAACAGAACAGACAGAAATAGCAACAGAAAAGACCAGATTTAGATCCTCTAATTTACATATAAAGGATAGAAGAAAATAATGGTGGGAGACAGGCAGGATCCAAGAGAAGGTATTTGTAGATGTCAGCAAACATTTCTCTTCCCGTTCCCATCACCAACAACGTGACTGCTCTGGAGACAAAGAGAACAAGAAGAAGGGATCTAAAGGAGCTCACAGGGCTTAGGGTTGTTAAACAGCAGAGTTATGCCTATGAACAGGAGGCCAAAATAGAAGCCAACCATATATAAGTGCTAGAATAAAAACAGAGATTCCTTGTGCTCAGCCCCATCTATTTCTGGAAATAAAGTTGTTTCAGAGCATGTGAATTGAATCTTCATTATCAAGAGTTAAATTCTAGTAGGTCTCTAGCATAATAGATGACAGCTGTAAAGCTGGCAGTGAAATTGATCTTTACTTCTGTGATTTCTGCGTACACCTATTGCAGCTCAGGTGCCTTTCATATGGTTATCTGGGTTAAATCAAGATCCAAATCTGGCTTGAATGGTCTGAAAGGCAATTTCTTGGCCATCTCTGCAAATTTCATCAAAAGTCCTGTAGCAGTCAGCCAATGGCAGGATGGGCCAGGCATATGCAAAAGGTATGCTAAGAAGCTGTAGATTTTTTATTTCATCTGAAACTACATTTCAGTGGTAGGATACCACCATTTTATTTCATGTGAGGTTCTCATCATTGGCAATAATACAGATACAATAACGTAGGCACACAAGCCCTAACATTTTGTCTTGTTTAGACCCCCAAAGAGGATGCCTACTGCAGTGTAGCATGTATGCCTGGAAGGGAATTCCAGGCCCTCTCTTTCACATTTCAGTTGATGAGTTTCCTTGAAGCAAGATCCAGCCTACAGTGAGAGAAGTCAACAGTCTCAAATTCTGCATTGATAAGAGTGGTATTGAGAAGTAATCCCATGCAATATAGCAGTGTTTGCCCTGGAGTCACGAAGACATAATTTCCTTTAATTTCTGCTTGTGTTAATACAAGCACAGAGTAACTCTTCGATAGAGGTCCCATGCTGTACATGTCCCATCAGGCACAGCACTACTCTAAAGCAGTAACACTGGTGGGGTAGGCAATACAAAAATGATAATCACTGTTGCCTAATGCTTGCAGCTATTTCCACATTCTGAACATCAAAAGCAACAGAAACAAGTGCCTGACCTTTTCACTCCCATTACCCTGATGCTGCTGCATTCAAGACTTTTCCCCTTGGGTCAGGTCAGAGCAATCCAACAGTTTTCTAACTCAGAAGAGATGTGTGTTATCACAAGAGAACAAAATTGCAGTCAAATTGTGGCAATATTCACTAATTACAGTCCTAAAAATTTAAGAATTTGAGCAGGAACCGTGTGAAGGCTTTACTCCGCTTACTGGATGTGATGTGATTGGTGATACACAACAGTTCCACTGAAATTAATGGAATTTTACTACCATATACCAGAAATAAAAAATATATATATTTTTTTATATCCATCACAAATTAGTTTTTAGCCATGGAAGAAAAATGAAGTTTTCTTTTCATATTAAATACCAAGAACATGCTGTATTCATGAGGAAGGAAGCAAGGATGAAATCAGGCTAAATTGCACAAAGAAAATCTGAGAGTGAAACAGCAGAAATGCTCCAGCTCTAGTCCTAACACTTTGCCTGAGATATACATTCACTGCAGGGACATTTTTGCTGACTGGTTTGCAATCTTGTGTTTCTCTTGGTTTCAGGATATTTCTGTTGTGTTCTATTAGATCTTGTTATCCTTCTTTAGTCTAATCACACTTCATTAAATATGGCATTCTGAGTATCTTTTGAGATACAGAACTTGACAGATAAAAGGGATTTGTTGCAGTTTAGCTGACTGAATATTTCAAAATTTCAGGCTCACAGATTTACACTGCATTTTCCTGGATGAACGTTGGGTAGCATATTTTGGTTAAATGAGGAAGGCTGTTACCTTTTACTAGTAACAGTAATCACTTTTGGAACTGCTGTTTTTCATAAATAATTCAGTTACATTAGGGTGTGGTTTTTGCAATACTCTCTGTGGTTTATTAATTAAGCTAACGATAAAAAATGATAACACACAGATGTACAAACCCACATTCATGTGTTGTTTTATTGGTGCATTACAACATTACATTTCCTTCACATTGAGAAAGCATGAGATTAAAATACATTGATCCACAAAATTGCCTTCCCTACCCTGACTTTGCACTGGTAATTACAGCATCTACAGATCCCTCCATAAGTTTTACTTAATTATGTCTTTGATATTTTTTATTACATTTTAATCAAAGCTTTTACATTGCCTGTTTTACGACTTTTAATTTAATTATTCCCATTAAAATTGTTATTCTTTACTGCTTTGCAAAGTTCTCCAATTACTCTCACAACGTAAGTATTTATGTTGCACTACATTTCATATTCCAATCTTTTAACAGCCCCTGTTCATTTAAGCATTGTATAAGCATTCCCCATCCCAAAGTAAATCACTTATTTGTATCAAAAGCCATTAAAATACTGGGAATGTGAACAGCACAGTTAGGAGGCCCCACTCACTTTTGAGAATAAGCCAGATCTATATAAAAACATGCAAAATGCACTATGCATCGGTATTAAATTTCTAATTTTGATTTAAGAATTTTTTTTAAACATTTGCATATAACCTGGAAGACTAGGGTTCCTGCTGAAAGAAAAAGCTAATGGCAAAGCCCTGTACAATGCAAAGACGACACCCTTACTCTAGGGCTTTCTTTTAACCCTCCCATATGAAGTAATAGAAAATGGTATCTCTGTTACAGAATTCCATAGGATGGTTTAAAAACTTCATAGAAAGATAAACCTCCACTAAACTGTGTGGATTTCTACAATAAGACCTCAATTACACTAGAGAAGTGTTCTGTCAAGTCCAATGCAAATGCTATGCCAGCACAATTTTCTTTCACGTATGCTAGGATCATGACCTAGCACATGTACACCAGCAAGAGTTATGTTTGGCTGTCTCTATTCTAGAGCTCAGAATACTGTAGCTGTCAGTAAAAAATCCTGCCTGTAACTGACACAGTCAAACTGGCATCAGTTTTACAAGTAGATCAAGCCTAATTTCTACTGAACCCTACTGGGTTCATGCCTATTACAATCTGTTCCTTAACGTCATTTCCTATTTACAGTTATTTCCAAATATCATATGTCTATACATAGTATGGTTGCATTCTCTTGTACACAATTATTACAGTTTTTTTTAAAAGGGACCCTAATTTATGCATTTTCTATAAAAATTCAAGTGTTGCCAATCAGGAAAAAGCTCTTCTCAAAAAAATCTACAAAGCTTACCTTTGACAAAAGTAAATGACAAGCGTTACAGAAAGACATTGAGCTGTTTGAGTCACAAAATGCCTACAAGGCCAATACATATTCCAACAGGAACACATAAATTATAATTATGGCAGCAGTCTCCTCCAGTCTAAAGCACCATAAAAATAGTTGTTGGTCAACACTATCTTGCTTTAACCAGCAGCCCCTGCTAAGAAATGTACAACTGCCAAGACGCGGACTAGAACATCTACCTGTATTTTCACAGGATACCTAAGAGATTCTGGAATCTGACATTCTGCCATCCAAAGTTACATCATTTCACAGGAATGTGATGTATACTGCATAGTGCATATGTAACAGAACTGGATCCTAACAATAATAAATTAACTAAAGTTTTTTGGTCATACACTTAGTAATCTCTGTACCAACACTGTTTTGATTGATGTGAGTTTCAGTTCAGGTACCAAGCCAACCTTTGCAAACACCATGCACAAGAACATGAGGAGCTGAGAATTTGGAATGGTTTGAGTGGAACATCATTTCCAGCATTCCTCTGGATATGCTACAGAGCTGGAAACCCCCACAAGCATTCATGGTTGTGCACCAAAGTCACAAATGAAAATCTTTGCATTTCTTCAGATCACCAATGCTACAGTGAATCACCACACAAGAATGAGCATGGTACACTGAGATTCACACACAAAAAAACTTTTCTTTATCCTCAGACTTTTAGGATTTTTAACATTTTTTCTTTTTAATACTTCAGCTTGTTGACTGTGTTTTTTACTTTCATTTTGTTTTGATGGTATTTACTGCAAGAGCTCTCAAAAAATGTCAGATGATATAATACCAAGTTTCTGATCCATCCTACGAACATACATGTTATCACAAGCTGCTAATTTAAAGAGTGTGGAATTTCTTGAATGTCAGCATCATTTTGAAGAACTACTAATGTGATGATGCTTGGCTCTTGTAATCACTCGCACCTTTTGCCTGCTCGATCATTAGTAGCTCAGAATGACCTTGCCAAAACTTAATACAAAGTACTTCCAGCATGTGGAGTTTATTATGTTAGAAGGCAACAAGATAAACAGAAGGATGATGCCCTAACTTATTAAATTACCCAAAGAAAAGTCTGGCTACAACAGACGCTGAACATCTGATGAAAAGTGCTGTGTGTACTCAGCACCCATCAAAGTCAATGAGTGCTGAAGACAACCAGAACTTTCTAAGAGATACTCAGTACTTTAAAAAATCTGTTTCCAGATCTACTATATCCTCAACCACATCTTAAAATTATTCTCCTGACCAATCTCCACATGGAATTGTTTTCAGTGTTCTTTTCCCTTCTCCCAAATAATCTACCTGTTTGCAGTAGACTGAAAACAGACAATTCAGCAGTCAATATGATCTGAAAATTTAAATTTAAGTGTATAATGATACTATGGCATTAAAAATAAAATGTTCCATTTTTCTTTATAAAAAGGAAAGAAATAAAAGAAAAAAGCACAAATCATATGTATAGTAAGAAACACCGTGTTAAGAGACCAGCTTGGAGAAAATGTGAGAAGGCTAAAAGTTCATTCTGCATTTCTCAAAGTCATACTGGACCTTCAGTTATTCCCTCTAGAGGCAGGCCAGTAGCATTATCTGCTGTAGGTCTCTCTTCTTTCTTCATAGAGTTCTGGTCTAGCAGGCTGACATAAGATTTATGACATGCTGTATTACCCAAAGGAGGGTAGTGTTGTCTGTAGCAAATATAAGCAAAAATGAGGCCAATGATCCCTCCAACGAAAGCATCTAGACAAGGAAAGGAACAAAACCAGAAGCATGTTACCAAAGAAAGGACCGCCAATACTGAAAACTGTAAACACAAATCTAAAACATTAGATTGACCTGGAAGTGTTTAACCCAGAATCTGTGAACTTGTTATTTTCATTAAAATCATAAAAACATAAATCTTGTTATTTTCATTAACCATTTGGAGCCAAACACCACAAACACTTAGAACACAGAAAAAAAATCTACATTTTTTCTTGCTATATTATACTGCATGTATTATCCACACCTAAAGCATACAAATACTTCTTATACTAGTTGCTAAGTGGTTGCAGCAACACTTTTTGTTGTTGTTGCTGTTATCATTTCTAAATGGAACTGGGACAAAATATTTGTTTTATGGCCAGTCTTTAAGGTTTGCCATAAGGGTTTTCAGGTTTCATTATTGCTTTCAATTACAGTTATTTGGTATTAATGATGCTGTGGTCTTTTTCAATTCCTAAATATGAGCAGGTACAAATCAAGGTTACAGATAAGACTCAATAAAATCTAGACTATTCAGTTCAAGAAGTATTTGTATCATGGATTTGACATGGAATTGTATATACAGCTATATAAACGATTTCTAAATATCTGAATTAAACTTAGAGACTTATTTTTTGAAGGTGATTTGATGTTTCTTATTTGCTTGTTTGTTTATTGCCTTTTTCCAATCTTTTAATACAAAACAAAACACTAGATATGAGATACCTAATTTTTCTGAACTCATGAGTAAAGTACAAAAATATTCATGTGGCTTAGACCCTTATTATCTCTTCACAAACAGTAAAAGCTGGCAGAAAATACAATAAAAATAAAAAACAAGATTGTAAAGAACAATAGTCAATGTTCACAGACAAACGACTGTTTGCTTTAGCAACTCTTCCTGGCTTCTTCCTCTATTCCTTCATTGCTGAGGATACAACGGTTTTGGATACCAGATCTTAAATGAAAGTCAGATGAAATGGAAAGAATGCACAGAAGACAAGCAACAATATATAAAATTGAGAACAAAACTAATAAGAAAACATCTAAGGAATACAAAGAATGTGAGGTGAACATGCCAGTATATGGCATTCCAGTGTGGAATGCAGCATTAGGAAGAGAATGGTGCTCAATTATTCAGTGTTCCCTTTGGGAAGTACATGCAAAAAACAGCTTTGTTGGCAGTGAAAACAATTTAGGTTTAGATATTAATAAAAAATTTTCTACTTGTGAAGGTAGTGAAATATTTATTCAGGTTTCATGGGGAGACTGTGGAATTTCTTTCACTATTGTTTTTTTTAAGACCATAGAAGAAAAAGATCTGTCAGTAATAAACCATGTATACTGGACTTTGATAAGTATTGTAGGCAAATAGACAGGTCACCTCAATCTTACCTATATTTTTATAAATCTTTGTTTTTATAAATTTTATAAATTTTATAAATCTTTGTTTTTTTACCAAATACTTTGTTAAGTTGTATTGATAGAATTTGATGGATATACAAAACCATTAAAGTCCTCCAGGATGAAAAAGGAACTAAGTTATCTATGTGTAAATTCTCAAAGCGAATCCCTCATGTTCCAGTGCCTCTAGTCTGTTTACTCTTTTCTCTAACTAGAACTGCACTGTCTTTGTGTTTGTTAGCATAAACCAAGAATTTTAGCTGCTACACAACTGTGAGATTCATTGCTGATGCAAAGATTACGTATCAAAAGAACCACTGTGATCATCTAACATGACTTCTTGGGAAATATAAACCGTAAGACATCCCTGAAGTAACTCCTTTATTGCTTTTAAGATATTAAAAAACAAATAAACAAACAAAAAACTTTATTTTAGCAAAGTGTTCTTATCAACTTGTACAAAACTTAGTTATTGTGATAAGACTCATATTCTATAAACCTGTGTTGGCTGAAATTCTCTGATTACCCTCCTTTAACTGTGGTTAATTGAATCCAGTTTCATCTGCTTTTTCATTTTGCTTTAGAATGGCATTAAGCCTACGACTACTGTTCTTAATTATGGTGGAACCTCAGTTTTCTACCAGTCCTCTGTAAGTTCCCCACCATTTCCAGATTTGCTGAAAACTTGCTGGGATAATTTATTTCAAAACACTTTAAAGCAACTTATACAATTCTGGCCTCATTCTGGCCACCATAAGTGATACAAATTCACCACATGAGTTATGCCAAAGATTTCTACCTTACTAACCCTTACTGGGGATAACACTGAGTACAAAAGGCACTATTTTGATCTCTGTTTTGGAAGACAATGATTCTATGTTTTATTTAAGTTCACGGTAGCCACAGCTTCTTCTCCGTTATTTTTTCCTTTGCCCTTAAAGAAAAAAAGTATATTCTTTCAGCCTGTATATTTATCTGTACTTTTTTCATACAAGAATTCCACTTATTTCATGAGCAAACTAATGTTCTCAGAGCTATAACCTTATATAGCGATCTAGGGACTTAAAAGCAGTCAATACATTCAGGATTCATAACAAAATATCCTAATGTTCACCAATATCAACACTAAGCTCCTGAATACTACTTTTCCTATGCAAACTGAAGGGACCTCATAAAATACCCATAATGTTAATGTTCTCAGCCCACTATATGGCTTCTTAATGTAAAAATTACTCTACTTCACCTTTCACCTACAGTATGCTGTCCTGGACATTATATTGATGGTCCTTGTTCATTCCCCACAGCATAGTTAAGACTCTATTATAAAGCCACCATAAATAATTTAACACAATTGGCTGACTCTGCTGAACGTAAAAGACAAGGCCTGAACTTCGGCACTGCATATTACAGAGGGAACGAGTCTCTCCCTTGAGATCGCAGTTCTCTCATCTAACAGCATGGGTCACCTGCAGGATAATGTCTGCCAGCACGGTTCTAGCTTGGGAAGAGTTATCTGTGTCTTCAGACCCATCTCTTTGAACTTCAGAAATAAAAATATGAGCAGCAGTAAATGGACACAGTCAAAACCACTTGGGGCTGTGTAGTTTCCTTCCATCATATTTAAAACACCACAATAATCTTCCCCAGAGCATGTTTCAGTAAATAAATGATCCTTACTCTTGGCAAGATATAGTACACACTAAACACATCCAAAACTCAAGTAAAGCTGTACACTGCCACTCATGTTCATTCGCACCCTTCTCTCTCTAACAGACTCGAGCCAGCCAGGTCTTCCCCAGAGCAGCAGCTCCATAACTCTGCCGCTGGATGAGGTGAGCACCTCCCGTTAGCATCTTCATCCTGGGGGCTCTCGCTGCCCCCGCGTGTGCCAAGCCCTGCAGCAAGACAAGGCCTCTGCAGGAAGGCAGGAGACTCCTTGAAGACATCAATGCTAGTGGACTGTAATTAAGCTGCCATGGGAGAACAACATGCTGCATGAACACAAAAAAAATAGAGTGAGAAAAAGCATGTAACAGGATGAGTCTTGCTCTGGTACAGAGCCAGCTGTATGAGATCAGAGTGCTCGGTGGGACAGAGGTACGCTGTACTAAATTGAAACTACGTAGAGGAAGCAAAAGTTGGAAATCCAGGAGCATCAGTGCCAGGGAAGTCTGCTATAGCATTCCATCCCATTGTAACTTGTGATTTCAGTGAAAAAAAATACAAAAAAAAAAAAAAAAAGCTAATTAAAATATATATATATAGAAAAAAGTACCTCCATGGCTCACCTTGCCAATGGTGTTTGTAATCACACATACGTGACAGAGCAATCATCATGGCACAGTAGAGAGGCAGAATAGCTGCACAAAGCCGCCAGCTCTTCCCTCGGCCATTTTCTGTGAAGCAATGCAACTTTCCAGCTAAGTAGAAGGTGGTAAAGCCAAGGCCCGAAAATGCAACTGAAAGAAAAACACATAATTACAGTATTTTGTCATTAATGCTTTGTACTGTACAAAGATCTGGCAGCAGGGTCCTACTGCAGAGAAGTCTTGGTCTTTACAGGGTGATTTTAGGAGCCAAACTGAGAAGTTGAGAAGTCCTGTCTGTGAGAAAAGATCTCCTACTGTGATGTGCAGATCCATGATGTGCATATGTTCTCCACAGCAGTGGCATTATCTCTGTAGCAAGCAATCAGGCAAGTAAACAGTGCAAAGTAAATCCATTTCCTTCTGATACGTACTCAACTTTCACACAACTTGATACGTCTACAAATACCGACGTACCTATAGATGTTCACCTTTCCAATAGCAATTGATTTTTCTTTTCCTTTAGCAATTCACATTTTTCTCCCAGGAGAGAAATTGGCTGTGGAAAGAATCACTGATTTTCTTTGCGCATTAAATTAAACATTTAGACGAATTTTTAGCTTGAGTCACAAAATGCTTTTCACGCTTAACCTTCAGCATGTCTTTCCTGATTTGAGACCTATGCTAAAAAGCTCAGGTTCAAAGCAGAAAAGGATTCAGTCAGTTTGTACTGCAATTGTATTACATTTAAATGATATTTTAGATTCCATTAACCTGTTTCTACAGAATATGTTGAACTGGCAGCAATTACAGAACCCAGACACCAAGTTTTTGTACTGATTTTTTTTCCTCTTGCAGCTGTTTACCTTCCAGACAAGATGCTGGGTGGAATTTTTTTCCATTTAAATATGTGGTTTTTGTTTTTCTTTTGTTTGTTTGTTTGTTTTTAGACCCTTTAATATGTTATATTACTGAAGGAAAATTAGTACTGCTGCTGAACAGGGAAATAGAACAAACATCCACAAAGATCACACGTAGTTCTGCTGCTGACTGCAGAAATCAAAATAGAACGTAACCATCTAAAGCACAAAAAGCAAGAATATAAATATATATCTAAGCACTTGAAATCCTTTTTCTGACTAACCTTTACAGTTTTCACCTTTGTAATATCTAGGAACCTCTGTGAGAGGCAATAGGTCACTTCTATAGTACAAAATTCTGTTTTTCTGCTACCAGTGAATGTAACAGTAAAATTGCCCTCAGGGCTGGGTCAGAAGTGAATCTTTTTTCTAATCTTCTGCTAAGGCTTTTCAAATGGCCTTGTCCTCATGTTCACAAATGCTAAATGTAATAAAGTAATTACCCTGTGTTTTGCTGATGAATCTATGAGATGTACTATCTTAGCTGGCAGCACAATAGAGCGATTTCATAAGTTTACGTTATACAGCTGTTTGAATGCAATTACTGAAGATTTGCATTTCATCTTCAAACACACAAATAAATCACTTCTCTGGACTGGATATGGTGGAGCAAGATAGAATGCTAATTAGTCATCAAACCAGTACACCAAATATTTTGTTTCCTAGCCACTTTTTCAATCAGGGTAGATTTAGATTAGTTATAAAGAAGAAATTCTTCACACTGAGGGTGGTGAGACACTGGCACAGGCTGCCCAGAGAAGCTGTGGCTGCCCTATCCCTGAAGGTGTTCAAAGCCAGGCTGGATGGGGCTTTGGGCAACTTGGTCTGCTGGGAGGTGTCCCTGCCATAGCAGAAGGGGTGGAATGAGATGGTCTTTAAATTTTCTTCCAACCCAGACCATTCTGTGATTCCATTCTTTGATTCTATTTCCAGGCAAGAACATAAAAAAGTTTTGTGGTTTAAAAATCATGCAACCTACAACACTTCATAAAGTAGGGGGCTTAAAGAAGCAGCTAAATGTAGTATTGACTTTTCTAAATCTACTATTTAAATAGTTGAGTGTTATCTTTTAATGCTAAGAAGCCTTCATGGTGTGGGTATATATTGCCTGATCCATAGTGTAGGTGTCCAGTTCACACATGCTTGTATTCAGAATTACTAGAATTTAACAGGCAATTCCAAGGCAGAAAAGAGAGGGAATAATAAAACAAAACAGAACAGAACAAAAACAAACAAGCAAACAACAAACAGAATCTGTGTTTCACTCTGGACGTCTCTTATCAGAACAAAACTTTGTAAGAAAGATTTATGAGATTTGCACAGGATCAGAGCACAAGGAGAAAAACAGCACCTGAAATACACTCGTACATTTATGCCTCTGATATACAGAAAACCAGGCTTCATCATGACGGAATCAATATTTGCGTATTATGGGGAATGAAGAGAAATCTTTTCTTTATGCACCTAGACTCACAAGTCCTTGTGCGTTACATTCTCTAATCTAAACCTTACTTTCTAAACTGAGCTTTCATATTCATGATTCAAGCAGGGCAAAGCTGACCTGCAAAAGCAGTAAAATGAATATTATAACACAGCAGCATCCAGTGAAATAAAAATGCAGTGCATTATCTTTCAATGGCCTAATTTAGTCCCTAGTTAACCAAAGATGTAAAAGAGAACTTTTTTTATCTATGAAGATAACTTCTTCATTTGTTTTTGAAGTAGGGTTTTAAGCTGAGGTCTTCCTTGATATTTAATCGCTTGTGAAAGATTCATCACTGTAGGACTGCCAGAAAACTGATTGGAGAGATCAGCACTTTAAGAATTTGTTCTAATGTAGCTCTTGTAGTAAGGCAAGATTCCTCTTTGGTATGAGACAAATTAATTTTTTAAAACACAAACAAAACTACAATCTCACTGACATGAATTATTCTGAAATTGAACAGGAAAAGTGCACATATCATATAAGAAATCTGCCGCAGATGGAACTGCTGACAAGAAACCATTTTCTCCACAATAATCTACATTACAAGCATGTAGTTTGCTGCAATGAATATTTTCAGGAGGTGAAACAGCATACAGGAATACTCTTAGCCAAGTAGCTGTGCACATCTTAATATTTTCATGATTTCTAGACTTGCTTAAGACTCCATGGACGTTATTTATTCATTTATTCATATTTAATTATAAATATACTATTTGTGATCTTGGATGTAACTAGATATATTCCATTAAAGAAGATATGGGTGTTCAACACAATGGCTCTAACATACTAAAAGCAAAACTGTAGAGAAAAGTATAGAGTAAAACCAATTTACATCTCTGGACAAAGTTCAGGAAGTATTCAACTTCAAAGAATATAAACAAAAGTCAATGTTTCAATTCAGGAACTTTGCCTTCTTTCTTTAGGCCTGTTCTATCCCATCCAGTCTAAAAGACAACCTCCACAACTGCAGCTGTATTATCTTGATGGCAAAGACCTACAATTAAAGGATCCTTTATTCAAATGCATGGTGGACAGCAGGAGCAGGTTTAGTTAAATGAGCTTTAGAGCAAACCTCATGATATTTAAAATAAATATATAAATACATTTCCCCGTAATATTTTTTCTTTCTATTTTCAGGATCCACAATATTTCCAGAAAAAAGTGCTCATGAATGAGTAGAGAAGGTCAGCAGGATATATTTGCACTAGACACAGAGGCAGATTTTGCCTCAGATGGTTGATATGTTCCTCTAAACTGAAGGTCAGGAAGAAAAGAGACTCACATAAGGTCCTAGAGGGGAACTTATGTCTAACAAAAGATGGAAATGTAACATAATGATGCTCTAGCTTGTAGCTATGGAACTAACAATCTGCAGAGCAGAGTTACATTGCAATACTGTAAGATTGATTTTCCTCACCCCGCAGTGTGCACATCCAGAAGAGCTGCTTGACCCTATAGTTGCAGTGTGTGTGCAGAGCTAGCAGCAGAGAACATGGAACGAACAGCTAAATGCTCTGGGATGTGGCAGCATCCATTGCAAAGGTAACTTATTATTCAGAAACAACTCAAATGCTATGCACTTCACGTATGCTGCTTATTTGGTTGATAACTCTATTTTGAAGATGTAGTCAGTCAATAACATTAAGAAAAACAATTCAGTCTTCAAGAATCTCTCGATTGTGGGTGATATTTACACTGAAGAACTGGTCAATCAGTAGAATGTATTTGAGCAGCTTTTGATTTTTTTTTTTTTCCTTCAGAGGCTAGACTCCATAGCTCACCATATCACAGAGAAAATGCAAACACAAGTATACACATATCACATGTCCTACTATATTAGATGTGTCTTTTCAAATTGCCTAATATTATAATATAATAAAAGTTATCCTTCTGCATAGAACAGATTCCAAAGAATCAGCAAAGCAATGTTCCTCATCTACGCAAATACTTTTACTAAGTTGGTTTCTTCCTAAATCACAAGAAATCAACACTGTTTATATAAAGCATGGAGCTACATAAAATAACAGCCAGCACTCTTTGGGAACATTGATACAAATTAAAATGAGTAAATCAGTCTGATTCAGTTTAAAACAACATTAACTTAAGGTATATACAATAAAAATTCCAGACATAAATATCTAATTAATTTTCAGTGTTCAAAGAGGAGGAAGGAATGATTCAAAAATGAGCCATTTTACTCAATCAGTGTAGCTAAAATAAATCAAAGTCCTGATGTTACAAGCTGTACACAGGAAAACCTCCCCTCTGACATATGCCACATGATCTCCCAGGGCTTGGTAAAACACTGGAAATTTTGTGAACATACTGAGAGGCAGAATATGGAATATTTGCACTGTATCAGTTCTGAAAAACTTCAGCTGAGATAAGATTATCATCATGCTAAGTTCTCTGCAAGTACACAGTCCCAGAAAATTTTGCAACTAAGGATGCAGATGCAAAGAAGCAAGGTGGGAGTGCAGGAAGCATAAGGGATTTGATCAGTCAAGGGCAAAACTTGGCAATGACACATGCAGATACTTCACAATACAAAACAAAAACCAAAACCTGGCATGCCTTCTGCCCAAGGAGCTCATGTTCTAAGCCTTCATCTTGCAACTGGATCAAAGCATGCAGAACTTTGCCACTATGCAAAGCTTTGCAGTGGATGATGGCAGTCTCTAAGGTACCAGGTCCAACCCCTGCAGATGTGATGAGCATTTTGTCAGTAAGCAGTGGAAAGGTGAAAACAAGCAATTGAACATGTTTTGAGATCAAACTGGCTGGCTGTAGCTTTCTGTATGAAGACAACACAATGTTGTTTTGATTTTTATGTCCTAATGGTTCAGGAAGTACCACCTTAAAGAAAGAGTGCCCTTCACTCATTTTGTGTAGGTGGGCCTTCTGGAACTGCAACTGGAAGGCACCTTTTTAAACTACACCCTAATGGCACTTGAACCTTCTTCTCAGCATTATCTTTACTGGAATATGTAAAACCTTGTTAGAATCAGCCTTTCAGATTGTTTCACTTTCTTTTAGAAAAAAAAAAAAAATATAGTTCAGGGAAGAAATAAAGAGAATTATAGCATCTAGGGACACAGCAGACTCCATCCCGACATCTTATTCTCTCCAGAGAGGGAATCTAGCTGGGTTTTAAAAGCCATCTGTATGGACCAAACCAATTACTGAGTTAAAATGCATAAAGTGAGAAACGGTGAACAAGAATTTGATCTAAAGGCCCCTAAATAAATTATTCATTAAAAATGTAATTGCCTTTGTGGGTGTTTTCTGGAAATTAAAGTACCTCAGGAGGATCTTCGCCTTCTCATGTTTTAATGGATGCTTTGCTAAGCACACATTACATGTCTTCCTTACACTAAGCAGTTTCTGAACAGAAAAAAAATATAAAAATCTTCAACCCATTTAAGTGGTACCAAATTATGAAACCGTAAAGCAACCATTACAAATGGCCTATGTAACAATCAGAGAAAATGATCCATCTCTGTGTCTGTAATGCCTTACACTTGCAATGATTACTGTATATTTTTCAAATGCAAACACATGCTATTCATCACTGGAATTGCACAGCAGCCTACTGCAATTTTAGCTGGGGTAACTGGTGAATGTTTTCAGTTTCACACTGTTCAAAGACTGAAATATTTATCTTTCCTGAAGGAAAACGTATGATACCAAATGGCTGCATAAATTTTAATGCTGAAATTCAATTCAAATAGGATTTTATAGGAGTACAGTTCCCAGAGAATGTTTTGAGTTTATTATCACTAGCAATATATACATATTTTTTTTCCAAGTGGGATAGTCAATCACCTTCCCGTGGCTTAGCTTTATTAATTTGTTTTCACAAATAACAAAGAAACACAGTTCAGTGGAAGGAACATGAAAAGCACATCACAAAATACAAATGTATGCAAGGACCTGGAAAACAAAAAGAAGATATTGGAGACAGAGACATGTTCGAAGAAAGATAGAAAGATAGACCTAGACTATCTGAGAGGCAAGTAACTAGAGTACTAGTTATTAGGTTGCTTTTGCAGGAAAGTCACAATGAATTCTCATGATTTTTTTTCCCCCCGACAATTTATTTACATGTACCTTTCAAGATACCTCATTACACCTGGAATATCTAAAGTGGTCTCAGGGTGTATGTACATCACTGCTGTGAAAAAAATGACAAAGTTCTTCTGAATTGTTCAGTTAATAATGCCAAAAAGTCCTAAATGTAGACCTGTTGCATGGCCTGTTCTGCCAATTCTGTCAACAGAAACAGTGAACAAATCTTCTTTCTCTGACAACACAGTAAAACAAAACCTAATATGCCTCAGATTCTGGAATTACTTTGAAAAGAAAGGGGTCAGCACTCAGGCACTAATCAAAGCAGCCTTAGCATTAATGTAAGCTGCAACAATCCACCATGTAAACTCAGCCCTGGTCATACAACTGTGTCAGACTAGAAGACAGCTCTGAAAGATGTTTTTTCTCTTTACTCACTGCCAAGATTTCTGTGCATCTCAATCACATTTGGTGAAATTATGTCCAACTAATGAATTTATATCAGACTAAACCTCGGACAGAATGACATTTGGCGTGTGACCCCTGGATAACGCATTTTTCTCCTTCCAGGCCTAAGGAGCACCATGTGTTTACTGAATGAATAGTTTTGTTAGATCAGAAATGCATTCCCTTATGATATAAAGTCCCCAAAACTTTACCTCCAATTTCTTCAAGCAAAAAAAGTAAAAGTAGAAAATGTTAAAACTGAGATAAGAGTTGCCAGATTAGTTCAAGCAGGTCAGTACTAATTAAAGAGCTACTACCTTGAAAATTACCAAATCTAGAAGATAATTTTCTCTATCTGCTATACTTGAGCGGTACCTAGACACAAGCTTTAGATCACCAACTATCCAACTCTAGCACAAATTATTGTAACCAGGAGTTTATGAGGCAACTAGGCACAAAATAAATTGTCAAGGACATTTGATTATTTACAGCTCAACACCAGAACATACTAAGTCTCACACGCTGGATTGGGGTAACTTCTTGCCTCCTCCTTTGCCATACATAAACCATCAATAGCGTTCTTATAAATGGATCACATCCCGCTCAACTACTTGTCATCCCATTTATTATGCCAGTCATTTGTATCAGTCTCTCAGGGACATACAGATTAGCATATGAAATAGAGTCAAACACATTTTGAAGAGTACTTTGATGGACAGAAACTTTTTATAACAGAGGATTGGAGTGTTTCTGCCAAACACACAAAGCAGCACGGTAGGGAGCATCAGGGAGTTTACTGGATTATAAAAGTGTTTGTTTGTTTGTTTTTACTCAAGAAAAATATTTTTCTGGAAGCATGCTTGAGATATAATATAATCTGAATCTCAAACAGACTAGCAGGAGTTGATTTATTAGTAGTGCTGGAGAACCGAGCTTTACAGAGTTCATCTCACAAGCCCCTCATGAATTCAAACAGCCTTTGTTATTGAGTGCTGAGAGGTAAATATGTCAGAGAAGAGGTAAAAAAACTTAAAAACACAAGCATTCCTGAGTATACTTACAGTTTGAACTAAGAAGCCAATAAACCCGACAGGAGACTTTTTTTCTTGCATATCTAAGACATTCATTCCTTATTTCCCTGGATTCTTTTTTAAGAGGATGAAATATTTCAAAGAGACACTGCTATACAGTTGTTAATTAAGAGATTTATCTTGAAAATAGGGGAGTTGCAGCAATTACTGCCAAAAACCTGTGGCTTGCAGCTCATCTGTTACTTTAAATGTTCACTCTCAACTAAAGGAAATATGATTATCCTCCATGAAATTTCTAGCTAAAGATAATTAACAATTCCAATTTAGATACCTAACTATAATTACATGTACTGCAGTAATATTTGATATAAATTATCATAGAATAGCAAACAATTCTATTGAAATTCAATAATTTCTTCATTCTGAAGTACGTAAATTATTTTAGTCTTTCAAACAAATGGATGTTTTTTAAAATGTAAATTTTTTTTATTTTCTACAACTGACTAATATCAGGTTCTTAGAGAAAAAGGGGAGGAGGACCTGACTGCCTGCTCTTCATTCCAAAGACATAATATTTTCCCATCTCCCTCCCTCCCCCACTTTCTTTTTTTATTTTTTTTTTTAGTGACACAGCAAGACAACTACTACATATATATATACTTAGTGCTTTATCAAGGAAGCCTGATGCAGGCATGAACCATGTAATCTCCTTGATATTAAAGAAGGAAACTCCTCACGGGTAATACAACAGTAAGTGCTACACAATGACAAATATTAAAACCTTTGGAATAGATAACTGAAGAGATAAAGGAAACATGAAATAATAAGCAAGTCAAGCTTTTATTTTTTATTTTATTTTACTATTATAGTAGTCTTTGCTACAATATTTGTCATCTAAGATGGTAAACTCCCACTAAAATGTCTCCTAGCCTGACTGTGAGAGACTTTGCAACAGCTTTAGAGAAGGGAAAAAAGAAAGAGATTTCTCTCTCTTTCTCCCAAAACCAAGGGGTTCACTGGACACAAAAATCATTTAGGAGTAATCTTGAGAACTCTTTCTGCACAAATAAGCAGAGGTTAGCCATGAGGAATGGGACATGCAAACAAATGAAGGCACTGTTACACGAACGACTTATCAAAACTAAACTTGATAGAGAACTAGACATTTCCAAGGTATGGCATATAAATTATTTGGTAATTGACTCAAGGCCAAGCCCTTGAATTAATACATCCTGGTTATGCACTTCATATTTAACCTTATTTAATCCATTTAACCCATTACTGACCATATTCCAATAGGCATTTTGTGATAATCTTTTTTTTTTTTTTTTTTTTTTTCTCTTCTATTCAGGTTCTTGCCTCCTTGACACATTAATCATGTTTGAAAGTAAAATACTTTGCTCTTGCTTTATAACATAAATATATTAGAGCCTTTGCTATTAGGCTTTTTTCTTATTTACAGAAACTGAGTGTTCCACAGCAGGATCTCTTGTGTTCATTCTCAGAAACTTACCGATTTTAAGCAGAAAAGCCAAAGCAAGGAAGACAGAGAAGACAGGCTAATGCAATGAAGAATAAAATTAATAATATGACAGAAAACTTCTTGCATTACTGAGCACCTCTCACTAATTCAAATTACTTATAGTCCCACGTGTCTGTAGAAATGTTTTGCTATCAAAAACATCTGATCAGCCATTCTGATTTCTCTTTTTAATTCTCTCAGCAACAACTACAAAAGAATTTTTCCCTCTCCCCACGTTCCCACACAAGAGATATTTTTAAAAGACATTATTACGCTATTATTTAATGGCAACTTCATCCATGAGGTCTTCCAACATGATCAGGAACTTTCAGCATGATCATTTTCCAAAAGTTCCTTGTTCAAAAAAGAATGCAGAAACACCAGTAAGAGAGAATACTAAAAAAACGTCTTAGTTCTGATTGAAATAAGTGACAACTAAAACTCTCTAGAGAAAATCACAGGAGAAATACAGGAAATCAGTCAACTGCAACAAAGCAGTACTAGTTTTAAAATGTTCTGCATAAACATTTTATATGTACATTTTGTTAGATAAAACAGTGACTTCATTATTTGTTCACTCCTCTGCACAAGGGAGGAAAAAAGTATTACCTATCTACTTACTTAGCTGTAATAGCTGGTACTTTCTATGTAGAACTGACAGTAATAGCAAAATCCAAATGAGGCTTTCTGTAGATGCACTGTTCTTTATAGCATAAATAACATTCATGATTTCCTGCATTTATTTCATAGCATTTATCTCAAGAGACTTTTAATATTCCCTTGTTTTCACCGGTCTTAAATTAACATTTTCAGAAATCTTTATTACCAAGATTTCTGCATTCTGATTAATCAGTCAGACACCTCTAAAGAAGATTTTAATTTTTAATTCTCGTTTCAATTTTGAGGGTTTTATTGATATATTTTTCTTTTGCTTACAATGGAATTGTAGCTGATACTCTTATTTTACTGAAATAATTCTGGATTGACTCAGGTCAATTTGTGTAACATGTATTTCTGTTATTCAGCTCTACTGCTCTTGCTGCTCAAAAAGGCTTTAAAAAGTCAACCGGTGTCATTTCGAGACAGATCACAGCTAGCTTTTTTAGAGTAGAAAATATGAAGTAGAAATGTCAGTACCATGCTGCAATGGCAACTTCAAGAAATCTCAGTATTTGCCAGTGTTGTGGAGAGACTTCTGTTTTCCTTTTCTCTTAGAAGAAGGTTTTGCACTGTATTTTTGTTAAAGATGGTCTGAAATCTGTGCGCCAGTCTTCAGGTCTGAGTTGATAGCCATCCATTTTCAAATTAATCTTGAGCTTTTTGACCTGTTTTGCTCCAGAGAAGAGCTGCCACTGCAGTTCACAGACAAAAATTGATCTTCAGATCTTCAGTGCAACTCAAGGTCCTTTTAACTGAAAAGGCTGGTCAGAAGAGCAATGGCCTTAGCTTTGAATACAGCAAAGGTCCACAATACCATAACTGAGTTTTCTTCAGGCTATGAAATCAAGCATATACCTTAACTTTACTCATTTTACTGAAGAGTTATTGTTATGCAAAAGAAATGGAAGAATTAGACCAAAACAGTTAATCTTTTCCCCTACACTAATGAAATGGAATTGCATAGTTAAAATAAGCAAGAAACAGCAACAGCTGCTGGGAAAAATGGTTTATCCAAGTCAAATTAAGAGATTTATACTATCAATTTATTTCATTATCTTTGGCTCTCCAGCACTTGAAGAGGAATCATATTAACTCAATGACACATGATGCAAGATGATTCCTTATTTATTTATTTATTCCTTACTCTTCTTTGAAGTCTCAATCTACTACTAAATTCCCTCTATTATATGCACTCCAGATTAGGAAAAAATAAAGCCAAAAAAAGCCTCCCAACCCTGTTTGGTATCCTGTGTGAATCACAAATTACAGTGGACGGTGAATCAGTAAATCACTGTCCTGAGATCAAGAAAGCAACAGGTTTATGGCATAATTTAGCTTCAAGTTTTTGATTTTTCATGCAGGCCTTGGTATTGCTAAATAACATATTACTGTGAAGAATTACACTACATCCAACATTTCTTCAAGAAGGTCTGGTGAATTTTGCTAGCTATCAGAGAGATCTAACACCTCATGCTTCAGTTCTTTCAGTCATTTTAACAAAAAAGGCCGTGTGCTGGTGAGAAGAAAACTTATACAGTTTGGAAGCAAGCCTACTGTTTTCAGAGAAATCGATGGAAAGATAAGGACATGCCCTTTCACCTTAAGATTTGGTGTATCTTCAGACTGATAACTGGTTTGTAATGACAAAGAGCCACCTATGTGGCTCTATCTCTTCATAAAGAAAACAGGCAGGTAAATAGCTACCTTATTTACTGCAATTATAGCTGCTTGATAAACTACCATGAGTAATTCAATAAATACTCTTGCAGAAATAAATAGCTTGCAGAAATTAAACATTGTTTCTTCCTAGAAAAAGGGAGGAGCTGAAACTTGCACATCCCGCATTCTGGATTAGAAAACTCTGTCCCGAGCACTGCCTCTGAAGTTGTTGTATTGTCATTCCTGAACAAGAAAGATGCCCTGTAAGGAATGAGGGCGCGATGTACATGGCCATTCCCTTTACTGCCACCTGTATTCAATGACAGTTGTCAAATGCAAACACAAGCAGTACCAGCAGCTTTCTGTCCCTTTCATTCTGTGAGGAATCTTACTTAAGGGCAGTGCCTGGAACACAAGAGCTCTGTTTCTTGAAAATGTGTCAGAGTTGGAGGGAAAGACCTACATATTCCCACTACCTGCAGAATGTGGAGGCTGACCTTGCTCACAAAGGAAGAAATGGAAATGCTGTGAAAAAAAGGCATCTGGGATTTTTCTCTCTAGTCACAGAGAGGGCTGGAAGATCTCTGCAGAATTTTCCCTATATATTCGTAGGCTTGTTACAACAGACTGAGCAATTACTGCTGTCATTCATAATGGAATTTGGCTACTTACTTAAAGTAGGAAATTACTATGCAGGACTGCTCCGAAGATGTAATCTCATTTATTACATCAGAAGAAAATGATAACTTTTTTTTTCCTTCTTATTGTTTGTACTTCCTTTCTTAGAGACACTGTTCTTTCTTCCAACAAATAAGCACAGATGACCTCATATTCAGTACTCTTATAATGTTCATGTCCTACTTCTAATATAAACAGAATGTACAATGTGCTACATGCTCCCCATGAAACATTTTCTTAAAGGCAGTAGCTATATTGAATTGCACAGTAGGTATCCTAATTCTTTGGTCACTGCTCCCATTAACTTTGTTTGCTGATCATTTTTTTTTTTTTTTTTTTTTTTGTAGTAGTGATAACTATTAATAGAATAGAAATCTTCAGCTAATTCAGCTCTGGCATTGATTTTGATCGGCAAGACTACCCCCTATGTTGTAAATGGATGTTCACCTTTAATTTGTGATGAGTTTATACCTACAAAGGCTTACCCTGAATAAGGAAACTGAAAAATCAATTCCCTGTAGAGTTACAATTTGAAATGCGAAACCCAGGTGAATCTGGCCATTGTGAATGATGACTACTTCAGTAGTGACATATTTAAACTTAGGTCATTTTTGTATGAAAAGTGCGAGTTGTTAAAAATGTACAGTGACAGGAACTGTTTCTTTTAAAAACATTAATTTCTTATAGAAAATGGGGTCAACTAATACATGGAAGTTGAGTGTTTGTATGTTATTTGCCATCCTGTCTACAAAGACTGTGAGGTAAGTGCATACTTTAGTCTGAAAGAGACAGAAAATATTTTTCTTTTTCACTTTAAAATTCTCTCAAGCATATCAAGAGCCCTTCATTCATCAAGGAAGCAATTCAAAAATATATAACAGTTGCTGTTACTGTCCCTACAACCATATACACTGATTACATGTTTCATCTCAGGTATCTGATGAAATCCTCTAAATTCTTCAGCTGTATTCAACAGTAGTCACTACAACTCTTTTTCATCCAACATAATACAAGTTTTGTTTTGTTTTGTTTTTTTAAAAAAGAGCTCTTGTACAGCAATGTTAACATTCAAGCTTGAAGCAGTTCAAATCAAACTGAGATGTTACCACAAAATAATTTCTTCAAATTCTGATTTTTTTTCCTTGCAAAAAGAAACTTGTGGAATCAATAAAGGTTTCTATGTAAAAATAAAAAAAACAACACAATTTAGCTAAAAGTCAACTTTTTGGTTTAAGTATCTAAATCCAACTAAAAAAATAAAATCACATAATTATTTTACTCATTTTGCTGTTGGTACAGCACTTTTATACATAAAATGATTTTAATTGAATTTATTATCATGAAATTTTAAGTTTAATTATCTCTGTGGCTCCTGTAATATTTAATCGATTTTAGCTGTTATAAAATTTAATTTTCAGGTAGTTGATTTGAAGTCCAATGGCTCAATCATGATCTTTCTAAGAAAAATGGCAGACACGAATCTCATGAAGTTCAACACAAGGAAGTGTTGACACTAGACAATTTTCAGAGGTGCCTTCAATCTAATGATTCTGTGAATCCAGCTATCAGCTGGTACAAACCAGGCTGGGAAGTCATTATTCTTTCACATCAATTATTCAGACACATCAATTTCAAGCTGCATATGTAGCATTCATGATAATCATGGGTTTGATCTTCAATTGATTACTGATATGAAGCAGAAAGAAAAAAGAAAAAAGAAAAAAAAAAAGTACAGGCTCCAAGGAGTTTAAAATACCTTCTTACCACACCAATCTCTTTTTTGTTCAGCACAAAGGAATCAAGACCAGTTTCACACAACTTCCCCAAATCTATGAGAGCAATCTCTTAGCTGAAGAATACAGCTTAACTGCTTCTGACCAAATCAGAAACAACAGATTCAAAAATAGTCTCTTACTAAAGCTGAGTCAAACTCTGAGAGCTGCAATCTGCTTGCAAATGTTTTTGAGCAGAATAAGAGCCTAAAGAGAGTCGTTTCATGATTAATTAATCTCTTCCTCTAAGAAAGCAAACAGGGTCAAGTGTTTGGCATTTCATTCACACAAGATTTTGGTGTTTCCAAATAAAATATGTTGTTTTAACTCATATTTACCCATACTTGCTTCTAGAAAGATTTCATTACTACGATTATGTTAGCATACTCTAAGACATGTCAAGACACGACTGTCTAGGAATTTTTATTTAAATATAAAGAAGCTATTTTACTGGACCACATATGAAGCAATTTTGTATTTCTGAGTTGTCACTTTTTTTCTAAGAAAGCTTTGGGTGATAACCCATTCTGAAATCACGTACACAGCAACCAGATCAGAATATAACACTAGGCGTTTTGCTACTATTGAAAATCTGGATTAACATCAGACCAGTCTATTACTTGTTGAACTGAGCCATGAAATAGGTCTCTGGACACACCCAGGACATGGCTCTGGATGTTCCTGTGGCAGCTAAGCACTCCCAGAAAAATATTTTCTTATGACTACCCAATAAACAGTCAACACATGTGAAAGAGAAGTCAGGTTATGACAGTAACTCCACACTGAGATCATTATGCTATGTTTCCCTTAACCTTCTCCACCATCACAGATCACAACATTCATAACCAGGTGCACGAACATAAGACTGATGTGTGGCTGGATGAAGAACAGGGATATTTCTGACTGCCAGCTCAGTGGTGTCTACTTTAACTCTGCTTGCTCACTTACTGCTCTGGAAAGTAATATATGAATATAAGCAACCATTTAAGGTCAGATTTAACCAGGAAGTTGACCCAGTTTTTCGAAACAGGTCAAGACTCATCCATTTAACTATATTAACATAAACAAAAGCACATGATACTTCTTCAGCCATTTCGGCTTGTTGTTGGTGGCCTATCTTCATTTATACAGATGAATTCTGTGAATTCTGGGTCAAAGACTCAGTTAAAATGCCACGTGTCAAGTCTTTCTCTCTCTGATTCAGAGCTCTGTATCAAAAACTTAGCTCTGTATCACCAACTTAGGAACATGAACTGGATTCATAATTTTAAACCAAAATCTTTGAAGCTGAAAGCCTAGGGAAATTAATTGCAGTCAGCAAATGGAACAAACAGTGGAACAAGACATGGATTTCTATGCATTTGTGCTTTTAAAACATGCTTTCTTTGTTAGCTATTTTTCCAATCTTTTGCAGTAACCCTCAACATACACTTCTCAGTTCCCAAAGGTGCCTACTGTTTTCCTTCATCATACACACAAAGTCTGTTTAACTCCTTCTCCACCTTCAGACATCTACTTCTAGTCCTGAAAAATATTTTTTTAATCTATTATGAGTCATTATATAAATAGTCTCAAAATATCCAGTAAACTAGATAAGTATACATTCTTACACTGTATTCTGATTTGGTCCAAGAGCTCTACCAGTTCATTGAAAAACTTTAGCTTTTTCTTAAGGCTCTTCATGGGATCTTATATGACATTATTTTTTACAGCACTAGTTAAACTATTTGTTGACCACATGCTTTTGCTAAAATAAATGGGCAAATATAGAACTCCACAGGATACTCAGGCCAGCCTTTCAAAGATTTCAGACCTAAGGAATGAAAAACTGCTTTAGTTCATTTGCTCCACTTCTGAAGATGCTAGATTTTAAATGCATCCTAAAATTCAATCCTTTGCTTTGTATTTATAGAGAGCCTCATGGGATTTTCAGCAGACTAGAGCATATATTGTGATAGCATGTGTTTTACACAGTACCTATTTGTCTTCAAAAAATTGTTCTTCATAGCATATTCCACAAGTTCCGTACTATCTGACAAGAACCCTATATTTAACCTGACCTTTACGTCGGCGACTTGCTGCATATACAACATGCGCTGATGATCACTCTACTTCACTGCCAAGAAACTGCCAAGCAACTACCAAGAAACATATAAACAGGCTTTAAAAATAATATCAAAGATACTCTGGAAGCCCCTAAAGCATCACCTCAGTGCTTGTATTAACTGGCAACCAGGTCTCTTTGCAGCAGTTCCCACACGTAATATACTTATAAGAACTAGGGGAGCCTATAGCTTAGTTGCCATTCCAGAACACCTTGCATCCCTCCCTCATCATCACCACCCTATTTAGCACTACCACATAATTCTTTCAGAAGTGATCAGGTGTTTTCCAATGTTTGTGATACCTGCAGAGTTTCACCATGCAGTAGCCCAAAGAGTATTTCCTAGCCTACTTATTAGAGTAGTTGGTGAGAAATACAAGTACAGAAAAGAAAGAAAGTTACCAAAACAGCAAAAACAAAAACAAACAAAAAACCCACATATTATGCAGCAAATTACCGAAGCACATGATAAACTGCAATATTCAGCTGCAGCTTAATAGTGGAAAATCATACTGACGTGATTAATTCAGAGCAATCTGAAATGAGGCACCAAGCTCAGAAAAGAAATATCCAATTAGGTGGCTCAAGATTAGATCAGAGAGAGGTATTTATCCTACAGTGAACTCGCAAATCATGTAACAATCAACCTAATTTTAAGTTATAGGAAAATCTTACCATGTAAGATGTTTAAATAACATTTTTTGTTGTTTTTTGTCTTTTTTTTTTTTGTCATCAATAATCTACATATAGCAACAAACTGATGTACTATAAATAATACTAGAAGGCTTTTCCTTCTCAGTGTCTCTGTATCTATGTGTAGATCTGAAAGACAAAGCGTGTTTCCAGACTGAATTCCATAAGATTTCAGGGTACCTGGATTCCTGGTCAAATTCTTTGTATTTGTGACTCCCAGAAAGTAAAGGCTTAATATCCTATATGTTATAAGAATGGGCATGATGTTCCCTTCGTATATTTTAAAACATTTCCCTATGCTTAGGAAAATAACTGGCTTTTGAATGGTGTATGACAGAAATCTGGACTTGTCAGCATCTCTTAAAGTTGAAGCAGATGACACTAATACAGAGAGAACAGCTACATCTGGCATTGTCACAGTGCGTGCCTGTCCCATACTCTTTAGGGGTTCCCAGGGCATTCTTCTCCCTTCCTCTTCTGTAACAAATGTAAGTTGCCATTGCGAACCCTATGTGCTTTTGAGAAATATGAACTCTCGTATGGAAAACATGCTCAGGATTTCTGTCACCTTAAATAAACTCATATTTGACATATTGTCTTCTGCTCACAAGAAGTAGAATCAGACAGTCTTCCTGATGTAGGGAAAACTGAAGCTTTGTAGACTGAACACATTTGCTGAAGAAACAAAAATATTTTCCTGATTATAGCAATAGTAATTTAAGACTAAGACCAGGATTAGGAAACTGACTTTCTCCTGCAAGATCTCATGGTAACAATAAAAATCAAAAAATAGACTGATTTAGGATTTACTTATCACATCTAGTCATGAGAGTTAGTTATGAAGAAATCATACATACAAAAACAGATTAGCGAAATTATTCTCAAAAATTATTTTCTGTTCCATTTTTTTTTTTCACCAAAATAAACTCAGACCCTTCTGTCCACATAAATACCAATCAAATATTCAGTTTGCAGAATATCTGAAGAAGGAGGCATTGTGCAATCTTCCTTGAACTGGTAAATGCAACTTAAAGTAATGAAGCACTGATATTGAAAAGAAATTTTCTGTTTTTATCCCCCCTTTTTAATCAATGAATGCCTGGTCTACCTGGAATTGCTCTGCTGCATCTAAGCCTGGTATTATAAGGCTTTATTTCCCATGCATTTTTTCTGCACTCTCACCCATAGAACAATAATTAAACTTCACAAGAGGCTTCTACACGGTGGCAACTTTTCAACAAAAAATACTAAGAGTTCGATACTGATTTTCAAATAAATAATACTTCAGGACTCTAAGTTCATATTTTGGGGGTGAAAGATATCATCAGCCTGAGATAAACATCAAAATGATGCTATGATATCAGTCAAGAAATCTGGTACAAGAAGATTTCTATCCATCCCACGAGCACACTCTATGTCTGCAAACTCTGTGTTCTTTATAGCTACCAGTTACATATGGCTTATCCAATTAACAGTCCTGTACTCCTTTACATTATTTTTCCTCTTATAAATTGATTTTCATGTATTGTGTTCAATTACATTTTCTTTACCCATGCATTGCATTTTTCACCAGTTGGTATGCTGGGTGATCATTGTACATATTATTAATTCAAGGCAATAAAAGGTTTATATTGATTTCAGCATAATTTGTTCTCTTTGTTTCACAAACCATACTTTCTTTACATTCATACATTTTGCTGTTTGTATTTGTTTGTTTGTTTTATCTTTTCTTTATGTTGCAATTTGAATCTTCAAGGAGAGAAAAATGGTGAAGGGCCTTGCATCAGTCCACCAGCAGATGCATAACGTCCTTTCTAGCACTGCAAGTGTGACCCAAGGCAGTGATACTTTCTCACTCCTGCTGCACATCAGAAGGTTGAAGTGAGGAAACACTATGCTAAAGCTTATAGAGTGCAGGGCAGTTCCCATCACACAACACCAAACACAAGAAATATTGTCTTCAGAAGCTTGTCACAGGGATGGCAGACTTGCTCCACTCCTTTCTGCTCCACTACAGAAAGCACATTTAGATGGTGTAACTAGCCTTCAGATGCTTAGGAACTCCCACTATTCTCAGGGCCACATTTAAGATAGATTTGCTTATTATTTGTACAACAAGCTTGCAAAATACATCCAGAAAAAACTCTGAAGAATCCCATGCTTACTCCACTTACACTGAGAGGTTAGGATACCACGAGGTACCTCTAAGGCAAGATACCTGAAGGCCCTGTGCAAGATAACTGGAGAGATGACACATGGGAAGGGTACAGGCAGGAGGAAAAAATGCTGTTTTTATGATGTTCATCAACATTATTATTTCAATGAAGTCTGGTTTTACAGAAGCTGAACAGTATCTTCAGAGGTAGCAGCTTTAAATAGCCAATGAATTATAGTGCCGTGGAAATACTAAGTATGGAAAAACACACATATATTTTGGATGCATTTTGGTTGGAATATCCACGTATAAACCTGAGACTCAGGAAGGCCTCTGAGCTACAGGTCCCAGGCAGGAATTTTTGCTACTTACCCCCAAACATCATTTCCAACAAACATACTGGCAGTTCAACTGGAAAAGAGGCAAAATGTGTTCAAAAAAATCCAGAAGGTCTAGGGACTTCTTTGATTCTGAACAGCATACGTGCTGGGTAAATTTCAATGGAGTCCTTGAATGCTGGGGTTGTGCTCGTGTGGATTCTAAGCTAAAGCTGCAATTGTAAGAAGTTATCAAGAGAAGGATTTGCCTAACTTCAGTAGTCTTTCCAGAAAAGGACAGAGCGAGCAGACAGCAGCCTTGAATGAGGTATGCCAACTCAAAGCACATTTTCAGCAGCTATCACAGGTAGAGTTCTTCTTGGTCAGAGAAGGCAGTAACAAGAACACTGTCTTCATGTTGGTCAACCTCTTTTTTCCTACTTCATACAAAATGTCTTGATTTTTTTCAGGAAACTGTATAGTTCACGTATGTCTGGAAGTCTCCCTTTCACTTTACCAAATAGTTTCTGTTTCACACATTTTTTATTTGTATTACACACTGCTTGGCACAGGGAGACAAAGGAGATGTGTGAATTTAAGCCCCCCAAAAAGTCATCTGTGCTCTCATGAGGAGAATGATCTCTCCTTCAGGGCAGAAGTTCACTCTCAGTGGAAGATAGGTAGTTCACCGCATTTTTATTAAGTACACAAGGTCAGGTCAGGCCATCTGAGGGTGCCAGCACTGTCACTGTTGTTATACCAGCCTGTACCACCTTCCTGTAGTATGATTTTCACAGCACAACAGACTCTTGTTAAACGCCTCATTTTGCATGGATGAGGTTTTAGATCCTGCTATAACAAAGCTTTTGATTGACAGCCTGTCCAAGGAATGCTGTAAGAAAAACGAGTTTGAAGATGAAAATGGCTCTCGACTGAAGCCTCTAATCTCTCTTTACAAGCTGCTTGGAAGCTTTCACTCGTGATTTATTTTCCTCACGTGTTCAAGTGAAGTAGAAAATACAAGTTACAAGTAGCCCACTGTAGTTTAGTAATTCCAAGAGAGGTGCTGGAGTTTATGTCAACTCTCATCCACCCCACTTAAATTTCTGCAGCCATAAAAAACAGGAAACAAACAAACAAAAAAAGTAACAGAAATAAACCATTTTTTGCTGTTGCTTCACAAATTCCACACCAAACAGAGGCTGACAGGAATCTGGAGAACAGACCTCCTCCATTTTATCTAGTAGCAATCTCATGCCATAGGAAGAGAGACAGTAGCAAAGAAGAAAAAAAAATATCTTCGACTGAGTTTATGGAAGGAAAACTTACAATTAAAAGTATGTTAAGAAGGCAGAAAGGACAGATTTTTTAAATGGAGATAAGAGAATAATTTTTCACAGGGAGTTGGAAGCAAAGGAAGTATAGTTTACACATTACACAAAGCAAAAGACTGAAAATGTAGAACTATAGCAAAATTTCTAAGCATAAGTTATTATATCCTTAACATCCTCATTGTTTCATGCATCCAGAAAGGCAGTATAATGCCGTGTTTCCCATAATGTTTTCTACTCTTCAGTCTAGTGTGGGATGAAGTAACAGGAAGAAAATAAATTATCACAAGTATAAATTATTCTTCATATTATTGAAAAACCTGGTTATCTAAATAATTCTACTACACAGAAGGAGCAGAGGGTGGCATTGTAAGAATATAAGCTTACAATTGTTTAATTCTCTATAGTAAGACTAAAATATGTGTGGATTTTAAGGCTTCAAAACACGTGGTCTTGTCAGGGAATTGGATATTATAACATCAGGCTTCAAACAGTTAAGTACTTCAAGCAACTGTAGAATTTCCCCACTCAAGCATACACTTACCAACAGATAAAAACCACCATATACATAATCTCTTCATTCTCATCACATAGTAAAAAAAGGCTTTGTACTAGGGAATATAGTCAACTCAGCCACGTGCTAATACTATATTAGTCAGTGAAGGAGAAAGTTATTCTCATAATTTTGATCTAAATCCACTGCTCCTATTGAATTTTGTGTGAGCTGCAGCAACATAACTCAGTGCTTATAAAACAAATGGCAGTTAAAAATAACACCTCAGTACACATTCTGAGCTGCTTTACTGGCATGGGGACAATGCACTTTGCTGCGTGACAAGCAGTCTTCGTAAGAGAACTGGGATGTGGGCCAGAGTTAACCAAAACACGCTGCATACACAGTGTTTGCAGTCTGAGCAAAAACAAAACACATCAGGTGTCCTCCCCAACTTACACTTTGCAACCCCAGAAAGTAAACTGTTGCATTTCAGTAAAGTGAGCAACTCTAATATTTGATGTCTATTGTAGGCTAACCCGTAAGTTCTCAGTACATCACTGCATACTCATACTTACTTTAAGCCTTTGTTGTTATACAGAGAAGAAATACTTAGCCAAGTGGACTGCAATTAAGTGTGACAACCAGCATCTGAAGACAGTCTAAAAATAGAAATAAATGCCATTTGTTCTAAGTGGCATAGGATATAATCTGTTAGTGTCCCTCTAACGTGAATCAGAGCTCATAAAATATTAAAAAATGACACAGCTCAGTTGGTTTACTGTTTAGGGCTACAAAGATTATAAGACAGCGACAAACATTTACTACACCTTTATCTGTTCTGGGACTTGAACAAGGAACAGCACAAAAGAGCAGCACAGAATTTCATTCATCTTATTACGCAACTCATTTTCAATGCATAACTCTGTACAATTAGAAAACGGGGAGTTATTACTATGAAAGAAGATCAGGAGAACAAATTCCAGAGGTATGACTTACTGGTACTACACTTCTCTGAAACAGAACAGCACTAGACAACAAACTGTATCAGCCAAAAAACAGAAACACTCACAGTAATCAAATTATTTTACACATCACAAGAAGCTTTATTGGACCTCCTGACATAAAATGCTCTAGAAGTAAGCTCCTCAAGACAGAGAAAGAAACCTTTGTAAACATCCGACTTAATATAACTAATTAAATCAGGCATATGAGTTTTCAAAAATCACCTAAACATCTGCCAGGATACAGCACTAGCTAGGAGCAGCTGATCAAACAAACCATCAGACCTAGGTTAGGGACCACCCCACAGCCAAATGGAGTAACAAATGACTGCAACAACCATGCCCCAAACTCTTCTCTCATTTCCTGTTACTTCAGTATTGTCACGTTGACAGAAAAATCAGGACTTTCTACTCACTCTCTTCTGTTTACTTGTGCTGGGAACAGAGCTACTATCATTTACTCCTGCCTGCACCCCGGCAAAGTAGCCCAGTGGCAGCAGACAGCTGAACACAGACATGTAAGAACCCCTCAGGATAAACACCCACACAGACAAGCATCTCATCCACTGTTGTCTGTAGCAAAAGATATTGTCAAGGGAAGAAGAAAACAGGGAATGAAAGAATCATTATTCTACTGGCATATTATTACAGCTTCTAGAGCTATGGGGACTTCTTGAATCCGTCTTTGTACCCAATTCATTATGACAAATAGCACCACAACGAGGCACCATGATCTCTGTGCGTTCCTTCCTTTCACATCCAATCATACAACCTCCTATGAAGAAAAGCACTTTAGTAATGGATTTTTTTTGAATGCATTTTTAAAGATAAAAGTAGTTGAACTGTCTTTGTGACTTGAACTTTGGTTCAATAGATCTAGTACTTGAAAGATATTAACTACACCTCTTCAAAACTACGTTGGTCCCACATGCCCTGCCACATTTCATATTTCAGTGGAATATAACAAAATGAATATTTACTGTATAAACAATAGTTGCACAAAGATGTTTGCATTAAGAACCAGGTAGCCCTTCAGAATCACACTGTTTCTTTAACCTTGAATAGTATTTCACTGCGCTGATAGTTCTGCTCTCAGCAGAGTCATGTGGTTCATGAGATAAGAAAGGGTCAACAGGCTCACAACTTTATTTCCAGAAGTAAATTTCTGGCAGGGTTGACCAAAGGCAGAAGTGGCCCTGCAGCAAAAATCAGGTTCACCATCTAACAAAAAAAAAAAAAAAAAAAAAAAAATTAGAATTTATTAAGAAAAGTAGTACTCCATGTGAACGAACTTACAGGAAGAGTGGATACTTGGAAAGCTTTTCCTGCCTTCAGACACCAGATCTGGATCACCTGTGCAGTGCATTTCAGAGTTCATTACTCCATCTGGAAAGCAGCGGTAAAAGAAATCGGGACGCGGTCTACAAAAAACACCATGGACATTAAACATATAAAATGCTGTAGTAACAAATAAACCTTAAAGTGATTATTACATTTACTGCCTATTACATGCAGACCACAATTTTTTCTTCCTGCTTTAACACAAAAGCAGAATTGCTTCATTTTCCTGGAAAAATCAAATCATGACAATTTTTTGTTTTTCAGGCAGGATCTATAAGGGAGGCTTCCAGTGCATTCAAGTGGGAGTTGTCATTCAAGTGGGAGTTGTAGCCTGCCTCTTCTCACTGCATGTTTCATCCCAAAGAGGACACAGAAGCTCTGTTCTGAAAATAAATATGCAAGGCTACTCCTGCCTAGAGCAATCAGTCTTGCACAGTACTTCCAGCAACAGAGCAAAGTAGTAGCAACCCCACAAAGTTGCACAAGTCTTGCTGACACATCCAGTTGAGAAGAGGATGACAGCTTAAGCTATGGGATTGGTACCAAAACAACCACCAAATTATATTGCCAACCTTGATGTTCCCTCTCTAAATGCAGTAACAGACCTCTGCGCTTCTTTTGACCCTGCTCTGAGCTGAAGAGTAGCATGTAGGTTTGGCTGGTTTCATACTGATCCTGAGCTAATAAACCCTGAAGAAAAACAAGGCAAACGACCACATTCTGAGAGAAGCTGACAGAGCAGCTAGCTGGCTTGGAGTGCAGGCAAAATGAGCTCATGTCTGCCTGAAGAAGATGATGCAGAGGTTCTTAATTACATTTTCAGAAGCACTCTTAAAACAAAAGTGCCAAGTACCATTACTATCAGGGCAACAGTACTGAAGCAGAGAGTCCATCACAAACAAGCACAAATACTGCTCCCTCAATGCTACAAAGCAGGTGAAGCTAAACAACAAATGCAGAATTTGACTCAATTAAATGGTGTAGAAATTCAAGTCAATTACATACTTTTCAGGGGATTTTTTTTTTTTTAAAAAAAAGAAAAAGATCCAAAAATACCTAAAAATTGTTTTCCAGAGAGGTTTTTTTTGCTAATATTTTTCTGGTCCCTTCATTCAAATTTATGCTTCTCTAAAAATTGTCCTACCTAGGAGTCCACTTATTGCTTAGCTCCAAGGTTTGCTCTGCCAGGATTCTTGATGTTACCTGGAAATACCACATTCAGTAATATGCTTCACACAAAATGCAAGCAGTAGGTTATATTAAAACTCAGTTGATTTCTATTTCATCAGACTAGTGGCACTGGCATCTAAACTCCCACATACTGTGACTCTTCTGTGTTGCCAATGTAATGAACTGATTTCAGCTCACACCTTTCCTTTCAAAATCCTCATTTCTCTGGATCCACCAACCAGTCCAATAAAAAATAAAACACAAGGGTATGCATTCCTAACACAGCTGGATGACACATAATGAAATTATGCAAAAACTGCACTGGGGAAAGGCCAGTTTTACTGGGACCCCTGCTAATTCAATACTCTTTGGAGCAGTGGTTATCATTTTATTAAGATGCATTGTATTTGCCAACTCTGTCTTCATTTCTTTAAGAGTTATAGCCGTCATTTATAACATGACAAGACTTACCTTCCCACTATTAATTTAATAGTATTTGTGCAGACTCCATTCAGAGCTAGAGCCAAAGAAACAGCTAAAAAACAGAATGAACAACAACATAAATACCAAGATATATATAGTAGCATCACAGCATTTGATTTACAGGCTGAAATCTTTACTGAACCGAAAACTGAACGAGCTTTGTAAGCCACTGTTATTAACTTATTTTCGTATTAACCAGAATGAGGATAGACCCCATAGAATCACACAATGTTCTTTGTTCTGCTTTTACTCTTCAGAAATCTTATTTCCTTAATGCAAGGCTGAATCTCCTATCATGTCATTTGCAGAGGCATAAATCATCTAATAGCAATAATTATTAGAGAATCAAGTTCTGTGTTTAGAAGCTTTGTAATTTACTTAATGAAAATCTTACACTATTTGGGTCAAGAATTCCTGTATAGGCCTATGTTTATATGTATTTTACGTGTGTGTGACCCAATTAAGTAATTTATATTAAGGCTAAAAACTGACTTTTAACTAAAATTAGAACTGGATTTCAACAGGATGTGGATGTTTTGTCTAAAAGTCTTGACATTTTCCTCCTATGTTATCTTCCAGAATTAACCAACTTTCCTAATAAAACATGAGTAACAAAGAAGAACTGTCATGCTAGGTATGATTCTATTGATCTTCTTTATTTGTACTTCCCAAATAACCTCATCTAGAGCCTGTGGAAAATCTCTTCCTAGCTTTCAGTAGCACTTGGATCCAGTGTGCACTCTTTTTAGTATAAAGCTGACGTGATATTGCAGTCCATACTGTAGCTCTCTGTCACAATACACGAATAACTGATTTCAGGCAAATCTCTGATTTCCAGCAGAACAGTTACAGTAATAGAACTTTTGATTGTGACAGCTGCATGAGCTATTTTCTCTTTGGACTGATGCCCCAGATGCTGCACTTCAGCAGCACTCATCCTGTCTCCATAAAATCTTTGCCTGAGGATATTATGTATCATAGAGATATGTGTTATAGGATCTATTTCCCTTTAAGTTAAAAAAAAAGAAAAAAAAAAAAAAAAAAAAAAAAGGAGGTCCTCAATCCTCAATCAAAAATAACATTTTTCTCAGACTTTAACAATAGATGCCAGTAAAAATAAAGGAACAAGTAAATTTTAGAGACAGTGATATTGTTCAAAACAGTCTTCCACTTTCTATACCTATGCTCACAATGACCACTCATGCCCACACTCTTTCCTTTCAACTGTATTTTCTCAGTTACTTATGTTGATCACATCTTAACTGAAAGTTTCCTAAAAATCAAATGCAGATCACCAGCCTTGTCATGGCATTACATTGTCCTTTCTGAAAAAAAAAATAGAAATGTAGAGATATCTGCTTTCCAAAACATGAAGTAAAGTTTACCCTTTTCATTGAGCTTTATCTTGATTGTTTATGGCATGTCTGACTGAACCATGCTTCTTCCACTGTTGTGTATTATTAACAGTGGCAATCCAAGTATCAAATGTCAGTGTGAGTGTTAGCTGAATTGCATTTGCTCTCACTGTTTTCACTTTAGAAAAAAAGAATCACACTGCCCACCACAAGACACATAACCCACTCAGTACAAAGGAAGAGGCAAGAGAAAGGAGTAAGTTTAGTTTCCTGATGTGGGTGCCCTAACTGCTCCTTATCCGACATGCATGGAATCACCTTCCCTATGCTAATGGCTATATGAAAGTCAAAGCATTTTCACATCCTTTTAACCTTCGATCTCTTCTACCTACAATGCGTAAAGAAATTTACCTTTTGAGGGATTTCTTGATTATTCAGTATGAACATTATGTGACAGATCTCAGTGCAAAACAGCAAAAATCTACCAAATAATGAATCTTCACACCAGCTTTACACCACCAGACACATTAACATATTTATACTTGAACACAATTAAGCCAGAAGAAGTTTTACACTTATGGCACATGTTGAACAGAATATGTTCAACACATGTGCAGAACAGAATATCAAGGTTAGGGTTTCCTTAAAATTTGGGCATCAAGAAGAACAGAAGGGAGGCTGATGTGGACCTGAGAACAGAATTTACTCATGGGCATTATAGAGTGAATCATAAAGAAGACAAGAGCAGCAGAATAAAAATAGATGCCTCTTTAGAACAAAAAGGTAAGAGCAAGTGATGGAGAAACTAATCCAAAGCTTCCTTCTCAAACAACAGAAAATAAAACTCAGCAGTCTGACTGCGTGCATTTTTATCAATCAGGGTTACCTCTACTGAATGGACTTGTCAATAAAATATCACTATGAGATATGTCAGAACTTACTACAAATGACTCTCAGCAGACAAATCAAAACTAGGATCTCCTCACACTTGTGCAAAAGCAACTGGAGAAAGAGCATGATACAAGAACCCAGCCTGGTCTAAAAAAAATTCAAAGGCAGATACATACTGCCATTTATATCCAGTCTAGCTAAGGCAAGGCTGAGTATTAGTTTGACCTTATGATCTAGGCTCCAATAAATTCAAGGGCAAATTAGCCAATAAAACACAGAATTCCAGAGTTAGGCATATTTCAAATACACTGTCACAAAAGCATCTTCAGTTCCCAGTGCTGGAGGCTGCTGCCTACAACTGCAATTAGACCTTACCCATAACACAGCCATAGCAGCTCACGGTCCAGGATTAAGTACACATCCAGCTATACCGGCATTTTAAGATAAAACATCAGCTTGTGATTGGAAAAGCTGAGCCATGAGCACAGATTTTGCAATGGGGAACAGTAAGCTCCAGGAGAAGGTCAGAGAAAACAATGAGAGAAATAATTTTCTAAACTAAGCAGCTGAGTCTCACAGGACTCTTCTGTCAAACCCTGTATTTAGAAGAGCTGCACTGTAAATAAGAGGTAAGCAGCAGATCAACTGTCACAGAAAAAGGGTACATCTGGACAGTCTCTCTCAGCTGGTCTTGCTTTCACTGATCAAATTCTGACCCTTGCTAGCAATATTGAAGAACTAAGGCACAGAATTTATACACTTAGAAGCATGCATAAAGTCAGAGACTTTGGTAAGATTGCTTGCAACCGTCGCTGCACTGAAACCTACTGTAATGGAGACAGGTTTTCTTCAAGGCTTACACTACAACTGCAATCAATCTCTGAGTATTTTCCATCTTGAAATACAACATACATTACCTAAGAAAGCCTCTTTAATTTCAGTCTTGTCTGTCCGTCGAATAATTTTCACCACGAAAATGACTGCTAGTGGTGTAAGGAATGAAATTGCCTGTAAGAGATAACAAATACCATATGTTAGAGCATGAATTCCTTTTCAGTCCAACTGATTAATAATTAGTTCCAGTTAGCTCCATTTGAACTGGAAGGCTGAATGATCTTTATCAAACTCCTGACCTCAAGTAAAGTGGGATGATTTGTCTTTGTAACTACAGGGCAATGAATACATTAAAACTGTAATATAATTGTGAGCTATAATTGATTTGTAATTGCCTGGAGCTGCATTTAAAATGTCAGCTTCATAAATGAAAAAAAGCAACAGCCTATACATTCTCTAAATTTATAGACAAAATTCACTAAATTCATACTCTGATCAACGGAGATCTTGTACATTTTTTCACACTAAACAATATTCCAGAAGGCAGCCCAACCAGTCTGTGCTCTCAGCAAGGCCCTATCCAATGTACCAGATTCCAACACAAACCTCCTGACAATCCAGAATGCTATATTACTGGTTTTATTCTTTTTTCTTTTTTTCCTTTTAACTGTCATTCTTGAACACATTCAGGTGGCTTTAAAGGGATCTTTAAAAGACCACAACTTCATGATTCTTTCATTAACAGAAAAGAGTTTGGAAGTGGAGCCACCTGCTTGATTTTAGTCAAAACCAGAAAAACAAAACCTGAACAGGTCAAGTGAACTCATCAGTTAAGCACAACCATATTCTTATACTGTTAGCACTGTACAATAGTATTCCTCCTGTAAGCAACCCGCACACCAATGCACACGTCTGATGAACAACATCTCCTCCATTAGCATAGAACAATTGGACTATGGTTGATGATTCACTGTAAATGTTTCAGTTATCCCAAAGGCATCCTGCTTAAAGCAGTGTTGATACACTGCCAACTGTCCTTGTATCCCAGGTATTCAACTTTCTACAGAGAAACACATTGTTCTCCCAGGCATAACAACAGGCAGTTTATCAATAGTAGCTTTCCACTGAAAGTATGATTTTGTTCCTAAATGGCCCTTCCATCATCCCTTTTCCCTCTGCAGTTGAAGGTCTGACTCAAAAGGTAACTGGTAAGCTAGATAGCCCATTTACGCTTGTTGCTAATTCTGGGGTAAGGTAATTAATTCATTTCTGGAATTAGTTCTGGAATTCCTTTCTACAAACCTCTTCACAATCACATCTGTTCAAAAGCAAATAGAAAAAAATAAAAAATACAAAAAAAAATAAAAATGACTGTATTTTTAATGAAGGCAGAAATGAAGTTGTATGTGGCACTGGGGGGAACCAGATTACGCTGTCTTTACTGAGGCTGAACACTGCCTTGCTCCTTAAACAGCCCCATTGAAATGAAAACCAGAGACACCGATTCAGAACAGACATGTTTTGATCAAAGATATGTGACTCCTTTCTTCTTTTAGAAAACAGATTAATCCCAATCCTCATTTTATGCTTTTCATGTGAATTCAAGACGAGTATGAAACAACATGATAATGCACTGCATTTATGATTCTGGTAGTGCATCTTGGACCAGATTCCTGTCACCTGCATCTGCAAAAGATTATCTGCCTCCATGAGCTATGCAGATTAAAGTAGTCTGGAGTCTCCTTCCCTTTTTTTACATTTAGAAAGAAAGCTAACAGATTTTGAGCAAAAAGAGGTGCTGTTTCCACTTGAATTTCATACAGTCTGGAGACAGAAGGAAGTTTTAAGTTAGGTTATGTTACTACTTCAGAAATATTCATTTATCTCCCTACTCAGCGATAGTTTAATTTCTGCTTTCAGAGACAAAGAGAAAAATCAAAATGGTTAAAGCAAACCTAAAATTATTAGTTTCATTCAAAAAAAGTAAGGATTGCCACCAGGAAAGAAGAAAAACATCTGCATTCCCTTGTTGAAGAACATGTAGAAATATAGCCAGGCTGGCAGGCTTCTAGATGTGGTTTAATGGAGTTAGAAACCTTTTGAACAAGCAGGAACAGCAGAAAATGTCAGCAAAGAACAGAATTCAAGTGGCAACTTGTCCCAGAATTTCATAATCAATCTTCAGAAATCTGGGAAAACTACAGATTTCCTCATATTTTACAAGCATACGGATTTTTGAAAGAGATAAAGAAATATTCATGTTTGTGGTACATTGGTTGCTGTTCCTTAATGCTGTTCTGAGCATTTGGAAGGTGTCTTTTTATTTTTATTATTATTCTGCAGCAAAATACCCTTATAAAGAAAGTCTGGCTTAAAAGGACCCATTTTCCTTTATTTTGCAAAATGATTCTGTATAGCTCATATCCATAACAGATTTGGCAGCAGTCTAATGAGCAATGCTCTTCTCAGATATATCTCAGTAATGTTTTCTTTTCCAGCAGTGAAATATTCCAACATATTTCCTCACTTTGGTGAAATAATATCTCATTCATTATTCATCCTAGGAAGACAAAGACACGCTAAAGTTACAAAAATCCCACAGAGAAGCACTCGATTTATTTTGATAAAATCCACTTCCACAAGTGACATGCTTCTCACGTGGGACAACAGTGATTTACAATACCGCATAGCTTCAGAACCTCACTGTATTTTTCAGTGGCTTGGAGCTAGACTGTGCTTTTGCTCAGAGCCCTCCTGCAAATTTTGCGGCAGAAGAAATCCCGCTTTCCCCTTACTACAGGGAATCTCCCACATGCCCTGCAATAAGTACTGCTCCTTCACACACTGCTCTTCCCAAACTGGACTGACAGTTACATTTAGTCTTACTCCAGTCTCGTCCCACATGGCATGCAGAGCTGTCGTGTAAGCTGTGTGAGGATTCCAGTGTCTTCCTCTCCCTGTTAGGATTACTGCAATGTAATAAGGAGAAAAGAGCAGCGCACAGCTGTCTGGAGACAAACAACACCAAATGGCACTGGCATTTGTCACACCGGCCACCACATTAGCCTCAGACCTCCTTTTCCATTCAACCTTACTGTGCATTTTCTCTTGCTGTCCTTTCCTTCCTCTTGGCAGCACTTTGCAAGCTAGCTGCAAAGCTTGTCTCACCAAAGGATGGGAAGGAAGAGAAACACAAGAGGCAGGCCATCCTATTTTTTCTCATTTTGCTGGTGGCACTCTTACCTTTTCCCAGCAGAGTCCTGGAACAAACCAGAACTGATAGTGTCAGGGAGAATCTGGATGGAGGTGAATGAGGCAGAGGCTCCTAGCCTTGTATCCCAGGAGCGCAGAGAAGACAGAAAGCAGTCTCACCACCTCAACACGACGCTGCACTGCAGCTTTCACTGGGGGTTAAAATCCTTTGCATGAGTTCTCACCTTCCACTGATATCAGAATGTGAGATACCTAATTTTCTGTATAAGTACTTCATTCTGTTCTGGCTGAAGATACTCTAGGGCAGGGATCCCCATTTATGTCTGTGCATTCAAGAGTAGTTAACAGTACCTTGCACCTTCCTAGACAAGGAATATCCACTGCCAGAGAGACAAAACAAGGCTGAGGTCTTTCAGTCCTCATGGCTTGCTTGCTACCAATGCAGACATCAGTTTGTCTAACTTGCATCTGGAGAATTCACAACATTTCTCTTAAATCCAAAGCTCTCAGCATATATAAAAATAAAAATCCAGCAGTTCATAAATAAAATCTAAGAGATTGCCTTCTGGTAAGCCATAGCCATAAATCTGAATAAGGGAATGTAAGACTAGTAGCAAGATGAGATCTTTACATAATGAGAGCTTGTGATCAATGTGAGGGTTGGATTTTTTTATTATTATTATTTTTAATTAAGGAAATAAGAACAAACCGTTTAGAAGTGATCTATGTTTCTTACTTTTAGAAGCTGTTTCTTGAGTTACTGGGATGTCATGGTATGAGCCAGAAAGAACACGAATTATACAAGAGTTACTGACTCTGAGCTGCCTGGAAGTTCCAGCTGCCATAAAGTAGACCAAGAGCTGGCTCTGTGGGAAGTGGCTAACAGGGAAATGTTAAATGTTAACGTTTGCATCCCAGAGTTGTGCTTCCCAGTGGACACTGCCTAGAGTCCAGAGGAAGGGCTAATGATCACTCCAACCAGTTTCAAAAACAGCTTAATCGCTGAAGCAAACCTGTGTCCAAAGATTCACTATTGGTCCTTAAACTGTTCAGTTATAAACACAGATCAGACAAACCATGTAGCAAGGTAATGCTCAGCCTCAACAGTTTAATGTTTCATTTTGGTTGTAGTCGTCGTTTTAAACAGGAATCTTCCATATCAGAAAAAAAAAATAAAAAATAATAATTAAAAAATAATTTAAAAAAATCAAACAAACAAACAAAAACTTATCCAGCCTGGAAAAAGTAGTTTCCTCTCAGTGCCATATAAACAAATAGGTTGGTGATTTTAAAACCAGTCTCTCTTTTAGAAGGCTGGAATATGTTATTGCCTCATAAACAGGAAGCATGCTCATATTGCTCCATAAATAATCATCACATTTCCCTAACTGAAGGTTTTGAAACAAAAGAAGACTACAACCATGACAAATTACATAGCTGATTTGCATTTATTCTGAGCTCAGGCTCTTCATCTGAAAAGTAAACCCCTGGCTTCACTGAATACATAGGTAAAGATGCTTCAACACAAGGGTACGAGGATTTGACCTAGCCTGTCGTGCCCACTCCTGAAAAATAAATAAATAAATAAAAAGTTCACTTCATCTGATTAAGCTTTTGCAGACTGACCCATTTGTTTTAATAGCCCAAACTATATATAATTTCTTAGCGTGTATTTACCGGTCTATCTTACTGCACTTTTATATGTGTAGATTATTTGATTTTAAATCATTATTACTAGTGAAGGTTATCAAACCCACAAATTTTGATAAGCAGAGAGTGCAAATCTGACAGCCAGTCTGCATGTCAGTATGTGCCATGCTGGGGAGAACCAGAAGAACAGTGACAGCAGAGCAGCTCTAGCATATATTTAATACAATCCCAGTGACTTCAGGATTGTTGGCAGAAACTAAAGCAAAGGTTCTGTCTACAGGAAAGATCCAAACAGTAGTTGGAGGCAAAAATCTCTGTGCCTAATATGCCTAAAGCAAATTGGATTTCCAAATTTAAGCGCTTAACCCAATAAGAGTATAGCAAGGTTTGGTAAGGTCACCCAATTAGCTAATTCAAAAAGCTTCCCTAATCGAGCATCCCTCTACTTAACACTAGCTTAAACCTTAAACTGTAAAATCAATGTTCCTAAATTTAGTTAACCTGGTATTAATGCTTTCTAGAAACTCTTCACAATTCACTACATTTTGTCAGTTTGTACATCCCTGGTTTGAAAAACAATTGTCATTAGAATTAAAGGAACATCCTGTACTCCTGAAAGGTTTCTTACTGCTTAACAAGTGGAAGTGACCTTGGTTTACAGCTATCAAATAACCATCAAACCTTTAGTACTTACAAACATAAGACGAGTAGGTATGTTGTCTGATTGCACCAAAGGATTTTTATACAGCCAGATCTCTTCTGGCTGGATAACCCGCTGGAACGGATCCAAAAATTCTGTAAAACTGAAAAATAACAATTGAAGACAGTTTTTTTAATAAATAAATAAATGATGACACACACAAAGTCCTGCTATTTTAAAATTTCCCTCCAAATTAATTATGGTGTAGCATGCATTGACTACCTTTTCAATATGCTGCTTTCCTACATCAGTGCTTTTTAGTACTACGACCTTCATTAACATAGTAACACTTACTAAAATGATTTTTTGAGTTTGTATTCTACAACTTTATAGACGTTCCACAAAGCTGTAAAAAACTGTTACTATATTTTTTGTGGGGAAAGTGTGCAAAGAATATAATGGGATTAGAAAAATAACATGTAGCAGATGCTTTACACTGAAGAAATTATATAGCAGTTATCAAATACAAAATGTCTCTAAACTTCAAGATACAGATTTGGAAGTATGACAGTTGCATTTGAGGGTTACAAAGCTAGGAGAAAGAAGCAGCCCAGACAATTCCTTCTACAGATAGAAAGAACAGGTGATTTCAGAGAATATCTCCAAAAGACGCTGCCTCCTAAAACAGCATAGGCTCTTAGAAAGACATAAGAATTCTTATTTCAGATTCACAGTATTTGATTTGGCTGTAAAATTTAAGAAGAATGTAGCTGTACCATAACTGAAAAAATTGGTCTCATTCAACCAAAACCGACCATTTTACTTTCATTCTCATGTCATTATTTAAAAAATAACTATAATTTAAAAAAAAAAAAAAAAAAAAGTTATGGTTTCGTTGTTTTGAATTGAAAATCATCAAAATAAAACATTGAGGTTATATCACTATTAATAAAGTAAATGATTTGTGCAAGGATCTTTGGTCCAGCACTGAAATTAGGAGCAGGAATTGTCATCTTTGACTCTAGTTGGAGGCTCCAGAAGCTTTTGAAGACTACATAAACTGTCTCTCTTCCACAAAATCCTGTCCTTTAAGCCTTCTTAGCTTTGAAGTCATATTAGACTTCCTGGAAAGCCTTGCCTTTACTTTATAAAACACTTCAGGGCTATTTACTAGGACTGAAAGAATAGCTGCTGAAATAAGATATAGGGACCAGCTTTCTGCAGATTGGTCCTACCTAAATCCATGCGTCAGAGCACACAGGAGTAGTTGGTCAAAGCTTTTCTTACTGTAAATTTCCTGAAACCAGGAGCTTCCAACCCTCCAAAACTAGGTTTTATAGAAGTAACGACTACAATTAACTTTGTAAATAGAAAAAGCTCAAAGCAACTTGTAAAGCAGAGTAAAACTGAACCCATAACTCCCCTCTGTGAAGACAAGTCCTCAGATCCAGCAATCAGCCTTACCCAGTCTCCTGGATCTCCAGGAAATTCTTTCTATCCCCTCTGATGACTGACCAGCTGCTCCTTGTTTTCTCCCTGTAGTCTATGATCTCTCTGCAGTATTTAGTTTCCCACATACCCAGCCCACACTGCTACTGACCTGCACCACCTGAGCACTCTCAGATTTCCCTTAGAAAGAGATGCAAAATTTTCTCTATCCCAAAGAGCCCAAATGACCTCTTCTTCCTAAAGGAAGGTATCAAAAAGAGGACCAAAAAAGTCAAACACAGTGTTGTTACTTGTAGTGATAGTTAAGCTTCCATTACTGGCCTACATGGACAACCAGATTCTTCTGAAAACTTAAGGAGTCTAGTATTTCCAGAAGGTAATTTACTGTTATATTCAGCTTCCTTAAACCCACAGTCTGACTCTGCTCTCCTAGGAAAGTGCAAGGTGAATTTCAGAAATATCAAAGCACTTTGTTTCACAGTCTTCAAAATGAAAACTTCTATCCTTTTTCCTTAAAATCAATGGCTTGTGAGAGTCATAAAAGAGTGAAATGTATCAAAAAAGACCATTTCCAGGGAATAAAATATTTCATATATGAAAAATATATATTTTTTTTCTCTTCAACTAGAAAAATAAAAGTTGATTTCTAGACAATGCAAGCAACTTTGTTTTTAAGTTGTAGAGAGAGGGATTTGACAGATGGACTATTTGGTAGATACGAAATTGGGTGGATGCCACATCCAAAGAGTTGCAGTCAATGGCTTTATGTCCAGATGCGTAGACCAGTGGCAAACGATGTCCCTTAGGGGTCTGTACTGGCACCAGTGCTTTTTAACAGAGGTTGGACTAGGTGATCTTGGAGGTCTCTTCCAACCTAGGTGATTCTGTGATTCTGTACTATCTTCCTTGGTGACAGACAGTAGGATTGAGTGCACCCTCAGCATGCTTGCAGATGACACCAAGCTTGCAGTGCAGTTGACACTATAGAAGGACCTTGACAGGCTTGAGGTACACCCGTGCAAATCTCATGAAGTTCAACAAGACCAAGTACAAGGTCTGCACCTGGGTCAGGGCAATCCCAAACATCACTACATACCAGGTGACAAATGGATTGAGATCAGCCCTTCTATTGAGAAGGCCTTGTTGTGGCCTTCCAATATTCAAAGGGGGCCTACAAAATAGATAGGGAGATTCTTTACCAAGGTGTATAGCGCTAGGACAAGAGGTAATGGTTTTAAACTAAAAGGAGGTAGATTTTGAAAAGATATAAAATAAATTCTTCGCTATGAGGTAGCTGAGACAATGGAATGTGTTGCCCAGAGAAGTGGATGCTCCATCACAAGAAGAGTTCAAGGCCAGATTGGATGGGGCTTTGAGCAACCTGTTCTAGCAGAAGGCATCCCTGCCCACGACAGGGAGGTTGGAACTAGATGGTCTGTAACGTCCTTCCAACCCAAACCATTCTATGATCCTATGACTACATCTTTCAGGCTGTCACATCTTTTCTGACACACTCCTTCAGATATCTGCTGGTCTAATGACTCTTCTGAAGCAGACCTTAAAGCACGGGAGCTGATGGATTTGCAAGGAATGCCTTGAAGCAGAGACACATTCTTTGACATTTCTAGGCCTCAAAGGATTTTTTTTCAAGCTGCAAAGAACAAATGATACACAAACACTTATAGTTCAAGGTGATCACAGTATATACAAGCACCAGTGCACTTTTGGAAAATGTGACACATTAGACCAGAGACGTAATTATTTTGACATTATGACATTTGACATTATGAGCAGATGCTAAGCGAGTTATGTGTTTGGGGCTTTTTCTTCATTGCCTTTTCTTACATAACTAGGAGAAAGGAAAAAAAATAAAAAAATAAAAAAATCCCATATTAAAGTATATATGTTAAAATCTGAGAAATGAAACCAAAAAAAAAAAAAATTTAATCATTCTCACAGGAATCATGATATGGCACTGAAAGTATGTACTAAGTCACAAGATTGAATTCCTTTAAAAGAAAAATAATACATGTTCTAAAGAGATGAAATCATAAGAAACAACATAAATTGAATCTGATCCCCATGGAGGACTGATTTTCTGGTTGTTATATGCTATCTTTGCAATCTTCTAAAGAAAGATTCATTTAAACAAAGATACCAATGACAGTAACAATTATTACCATATTTAAAAACAGCCATTTTTTATCCACCACCTATTAAATTTGATTATGTATCTATTTCTTCCTCTCCCTTGTGTTCTAAATGTCTTCCAAGAAAAGTACTCAATTATTATGCTGAAACATAATGTAAACAACAACACAAAATTGTTGACACTAGGTAAAAAAATATTTGAAAATCACTACTGAAGGAGAGAAAGGTAGGTACATCATGTGGCAAATCATGTCTTTGTGAGCAATACAGAAATAAAAATAAACAGTTAAAGGAAGGTGACTATATTGAAAGAAATCACTTTCTTTTTTTTCCGTCCTCAGAAAGAGCTCAGCTGCTAATTAAATTTTTATGCCAAGACTCATATGAGGACAATTCTCTTCTTTATTTGAAGCATCGTTGGTGGGCAACTGGATACAAGATTTCTCTAGGTTGAAGGCAATTCCCTTGGTACTCTATTAAGCAGTCCTGAGGATATACTGGTTTCTAAGCTTCCCGACACTTCCTGGTTTATGCTCCTTCATTCTATCCAAAAGTACTATGTATTACTATTCATAAGCTAGCACAAGTTTGTTTAAATGACTAGTTGTTATTAGAAATGGATGTTGGCTTTGGATAAAGCAAGCTGGTTTCTAGACATTTTCTGTTATGGCTGAAAATAGAAACTCATTCATATCATACCTCTTGGTAGCAGGTAGGCAATTTAGTAAACTTAATTTGGATTTGTAGATGAAAATATACTATTAGCTTTTGTCTTTACATTTTCTGCATGCTTACATATTTACCCAACATTTTTAACAATTTAATAAGCAATGTTTTGAATACTCTAGCCTGATAGCACACATTTAGGGCATAAAAAGACTTCCTTTAACTTCAAGAGCCTTTAGCTGTCACTTTCAAAGCACCCCCAAGGGAAACCAGAGCCCTAATAACATTAAAAACCTCAGAGAGGAATGGGTGTCCAAGTGCCTGAGGTTGTTTTGGACATCCCAGTTTACTGCATAAAATGCTACACTAAATAAAAATGACCTTTTCTAAGGGCACAAACACTTCCAGATTACGTAAATTTCACTTCCATTTAACAGCATGTAGCCCTGTAAGATAATTTCTACGCAAGCACCACATCACAGATAAAATTACATCAAGATAAAGTTGCACAGTATTTCTATGAAAATATGTAGTAATGCTTTTTTATGAAGCCATTCACTGGTAGTGAATTAAATATTGCATAAATACCCTCACAGAGCCTATGAACTTCCACCATGGTCTTCATCTCCTATAACTACTGGCAGAGCACTGTTTAGCACCTCACTTTAGCGTCTCAGACACTGCCTGCAGTAGCCACCAGTACCTAGCATTCAGCAGCAAGTAACCAGAACCTAATGACGTTTGGAAGTTGTTAAGATCAGAGGTAGAACAGTAAGCAGTACTGCACTGGCAAAGTTGGTAAGACAGAAACTTTTCAAAATTAGAGCAGGAAATTATGTCCCAAATCTAGCAACGAGAACAGGACAGGAATAGGATAGACAGGCTCAACTTTTGGATTGTATTGCTGTGCATTATTAGCACAAGGTACGTATTGTACCTTTCACAAGCTAACAGCAGTGGAATCATGGATGGCATTCACCTTAGAAGCTCCTACCAGAGTTACAAGGACTCACCAGCCAACAACTCAATTTTCAGAGACTAGTAACATGAAATGGGATGGGAAATGAAACGGCTGTGTTCCAAACAATCCTGGGGATCTTGGCGTCTGCTCTGTTGGAAGCATCCATAGCACACTAGAAGATTAGAGGACCATTTCCCAGTTTTGAGAATCATCTAAAAAATGTACAAGGTGTCTTTTTGTTGTTTTGTTTTTGTTTAAGGGGGTTGAATTTTTGGTCTCTTGTCTTGCCCTCTGAAGAACTTCTGTTCTTCACAGATGCAGGCAGTAGATGTCCCAAAGGAAAGGAAAGGGAAGTCCTTATGGCATGACAAGGCATCAGAATAGAATGAACATGAACTTGTGATTGTGGTACTCAGTCTTTTGTATCAGATAACTAGTGACCAGTTCTCCTCTTTTCTAAGTATAGTCTGTTGACAAGCAGATCTCATCCTAAAATGGTTTTGTATGAAGTTTCTCATTTGAGTAATTAATGAGGAGATAGAAGCAAAGACATTCATGAACCTCTCTTATAAATCACCCCTGAGCACCTGTGGAAGTAAAGTTTGGTTGTGACCATCATTCCCTGCCTGCAGGACTCTGAGCAAACTCATCAGTTTCTCTCCACTAAAAGAAATTAGCTGTGGGTGTGCTATTCGAGCTACACCATGCACTTTCTTTCTAGGATATTTGTCTCCTTAACTATTCCCCAAAACAGGCCTCAAACGCAGTAGTAAAAGCTTTTACCATGTACCTGCCATGCTAAATCGTGCAGTCAGTTGTCCTGGCACTGAAGCTGCATAGCCGTGAGTGGCATCAGTGAGACTGAAGTCGGAAGGGCTCTGTACAAGTTGGCCTAATTACAGGGGCATACACACAACACAACTCACTGAGACATTCTCACACAACTGATTTGCAGCCCCAAAGTTTTAAAAGAAAGGCCAAGTAGAACACAGCATAGGGCACAACAGCTGTGAAAGAAATAGTTTGGTTTAGGGATTTCCAGCAAGCAACCCAGGCTAAATAGAAAGAGGCCAGCAAGTACGCTGCCTGGGTACATTGCACAGAATACTGCTTATTAATATTGTCTTTGCTCACATTTACCCTGAGACTTCAGCTGATCCACTCTTACCTGACGCACGCTAATACCTGGAAAAGCATTCACATCACGTTATTTGCAAGAATAACCGAAGTTACTGAAGAATAACTTATTCTGATGACATAAAAAAAAGTCATTTCTCCCCTATAATATTAAGAAAAAATAATCAAACTTTTCAGTGAGTCTTTTATGGACTCCTCCAAAGAGAGACAAAGTATGAAATGCTTGAAATGGTTCATGGCTGGAGTGCAAAATTAACAGAACTGAAGGGGACAGGATAGTGGTAAGAATAGTGAGATAAGAAACAGTACCCGTAGTTTATCGCCATCATACAGCTCACCACATGAATGTTGGAAGTCGGTTTCTGAAATAATGCTGCATGCTTGCATGAGTGTGATGAGATAGCTTTGTGTTAGCCCAGAGGTTAGCAGAAGGAAAGAGATTTGAGTCATTTAATTTTAAGAGTTATTTGGGAAAAATCCACAGATCCTCAACCATCAAGAAGGGAGTTACGTATTGGGGTGCAAATATGTGACCAAGGCCTGATTGTAAATGATGAACTGCAGTTCCACCAAGGAAGAAGCTGACATAATTTAAAAACATGACTTCAAGAGAGCATAAACTCATTTTGATAGAAAGAGCAGCTTTCCCTATAGATAAGGCACGACACTGGATATCAACAAATTCAATGTTGTCTGCCACTGCTTTCCAATGCAAAGTGGGGAAAACCATCCCAGCCAGAAGTGTCAATATCTGGTAAAGTAAGACTCCTAGTGCTATATTTTGCTCATTAACTGGACTGGTATTCACATATGCCCAGCACCCATGGCTGAGAAGCATGTAAAGAGGAAAGCAGCAGCTTCAAATTTCCATGGAAATCAAAAGTTGAGTTGAATTATACAGTATATAGAAGTTATATTCCAGTGGCTATCGATTGCACGTGAAATAAGTACATGAGTACAAGAAATTAATGTTTTTTTTTGTTTCTTCATAATCTTTGACGGAAGCTTGTTATATAAGCCATCATATTATGCACTAAAGCCAACTTCAGTAATTTGCACTTGCTCTGAGAAGTGATACAGAAGCAGCCATAACAATAAAAGGGAAGTTTTGTCTTTACTTTTCGAAACACTAAAAAACTAAGATACATACTTCCCAATACAAGGCCATGCAGTGTAGACACCTGTCACTTTTGATTAACAATCCGTTACCCTAATATGGAACTTTATTGGGTCTGAATGCCTGGTAGGGTACAGGGAAGTTAATATGCACCAGCAATGTCATACAAAAATAATTCTGAGTTTTATTGCTACACAAATGAGAAGATCTGTTGCCTCTCTGTATTTGCAGTAACCCTTTGTTTGTAGGCTAGCACTCATAAAGACTGAGAGGAGTATTGATGGAAAGTAAATGGTAAGACAAATGTTGCAAGAAATTTTTGATTCAGTTCCTGATGCAGCTCTGGCACTACTACACGGTGATGGCATTTTAAACCTGCATTTTTGGACAAGACAGAAACAAAGGCTTCATACCACCCCTTCTTGATAACATTAGATATTCAAATCTGAATATATACAGCCTTCCTTACTCTTAATTCTGCGGGTGCATTTTTTAATGTAAGGAGGAGCTGACAGACACTGGAATTAAATCCTGGGACAGATAAAGGCAAAGCGGTGTGGGCAGATGCAAAGAAAAGATGACTGAGAATATAAACTTGGTGATGGCGGAAAAGCATTCAGAGTCTAAGCTATGCCTGACTCACACTGAGTCCTTTCCTCATTGCATGCCCTTATGTCTATACACAAACATCAGCACTTCTAGAGCTCATTCTCCCTGAACCATGAACCAGGACTTCCCCTGCCCTCACAAAATACTAAAGACAGTGAGAGCTGATATCACCAGTGTAACCTCATGTAAGGAACTGCTAAAAATAAGGTACAGATGAGCTTAAGTCATTGATTAGAATAGATGTGATTAAGGTTAGTAAACTTCTCGTGGCCCTGGTCTAGTCAACAGGTGATCACTTCCTACCCCTGAGAAAATGTCTTTTTTACTTATACTCCCAGTGAAACAATTTGCAATTCTAATACTCTTATGGATATCCTGAATGAAAAATAACAATCTAACAACATTTCTAATAAAATAACATTTTTTCTCCAGTCAGGTATTTGAAAGTTTTTTTGTTTTGTTTTGTTTTTCCATTTCAAAAACATACAAAAATAATAAATTAAAAAAAAATCAGCAAGCCTTGTTCACAATTAAAGGAAATCAGCAGAAACACTAAATTATGAAACATATGAGAGCAGAATTGTTGGAATAACAAGGAAAACATACAGGCAATCTCTTTGTCTCTACATTAACTTAGTAAAATTAAGGGTAAGAAAAAGTAAGAAAAAAAATAAAAAACAATTTTACATCTTGTTTTTATTTAATGTGACTGGCAATTGGAGGACTGGTTCTCAAGAGCAGGATTGGCTTCAGATGAGTCAGTATCACCTGATGGAAAAGATATCTGCATATTTTAAATTTGCAATTGCAATGCTACATTTAATTAGCACATATGGCCACATTAGCCCTTCAGAAATGAGAAATCATTTTGATTAAAAAGGGATTTAAAATAAATCCTGATGCAGTTTAAGAACTATATATTATTGTGGCTGTCATATTTCCCAGATGTGCTGAAGGAGAAAAGTTTCCAGTATATTTCTTCAACCTTAGTGGCACAGCATATTTTACAGATTTGCCTCATATAAGAACTGATTTAACAGGTATGTATCTGGGTGCTACTGATGCCAAAGTTGAATGGTCATCCTCTTCACTCTCCCCTTTGCAGCTATTGTGGCACCCCAGTCAAGGTGAGCTGAACTCTTACTGAGCCAACAAAGCCCACCGTGATATGAGATGTGTTCTTCAAAACCAATGTGCCTTAGAAGATAATAGAGTCTGTGCCAGTGTTTCTAAATGATTGCCAAGCCACTGGACCCTTTTCTTGTGTGGTGTCTGAGGCTGTATTTATACAGACTTCATCATCTGTGCCTGGGATTAGGCTCAAGTCTGCTGGTCCCAAAACAAGACATAATAAGAAATAAATGATGGGAGTCCTGCTGCTTATGAGATAATATACGTGATATGTAAATGCTCTCAGAATACTTAATATGAAATAGCGAACAGCAATTCTTTCACAATGCTGAAAAGAGAATAGCCTGAAGTTTAAGTATCTAATGTGAATTTCTTTATCCCTAAGTTATATATATCTACTGTTTTCTCAAGCCCTGACATTTGAACTATCTCTGGGTAAACCATTTCCTTCCTGTGCCATTATTTCAGTCATACTAAACTGAAGAAGAAAGAGAAAGGATTACCTGAACATGTATGACCAACACAAGTGATAAACAAAGCCAGCCAATTGTTCTTGTGCCAGGAAGACTCCAGGAACTTCCAGTCTATACACTGTCCTTTTTCCTGTGCTACTTGTATTCCAAGTGTTTAGCCTTTGATATTGCTGAGCTTCATTATTGCCACTATGAAGTGACTGAATCTGGAAAACTTCCATTGAATGGGGGAAAAAAAATGGTATCCAGGAGTTAATATGCTTAACTGGCTTAGAAACAAGCTTTTCACCATCACTTCTTCCTTACAGGAGTGAAATATGTGGAAATGCACAAAGTGAAGGAAAGAAACTGGGAATAGTTGGTCATGCTGCATTGCAGTTTTAAGAGTGGTTATATTAAAACAGGAAAAAAGGCACTGCAAAAATCAGTCACATTGTCATATTTAGGCTGTTTTTATATTTTTTTAATCTTTCTTTCACCCACTATGGAAATTAGGTCTTTGCCTCTTTTGCTTCCTGATCAGCAGAACATTAAAAAAAAAGAAAAGAAAAAAAAAAAAAAAAAAAAAAGATTTAGAACAAAAACGCATTTGATTTGGCATTTAGTTGCTTCTGAAGTGGAAAAACAGTTCAGTTCTTGTGATCCCTGCTCACATGGAGCAACTTGAAGCAAGACACAGATCAAGCACAAGGCATGCATGTATGAGCGGCTCCTTATCATCAATATGCTATAGTTAAGGCAATGCAGTACAGCTGAAGTACTGCAACAGAAATAAGTCACAGTGACACAATTACCAAAGTGAAAACAAATGGATATTCCTTACATCATTTATCTATTATTTCAGTTGATAAAAACATGACTTATAGTAAGAAAAATAGATCACGGAGGCAACAATTAATAAGTGTACCTTATGATGTAAACAAGGCTTTTGTGAAACAGTTTGTGTGTTTGGGGAGGCAAGAGAAGAGAGAAGGGAAATCTTAGAAGTGCAAACACTGAGAGCCATTGGAAGTTTCAAAGCATGCAGTGACACACTGTTCTAAATAGTGGAAGAGCATATTACAGACTAAAACCACATAAGCAAGTATCTGAATAATGAATCTAAATACACTGCAGATGGTCAAAATTTTTCTTTTGATGCATTTTAATGATTAATTTTATTACCTCAGGCTGTTTTCAGCCAAACATCTCCCAATAGTTCCTTGGACAATTATCCTAACATCACAGCAATCTGATAGTGCTGAGTATTCCAATAAAGTTTCTTCTGTTTTCAGACCTGTGCACCACACTCCTATTGACTATAGGTTTATTTTTAGTCTAGAATATGTTTATCGTATGCATCTTTATGATTTGTATCTCAATCCTAAACACCACTTTCCCCTTAAACATATGACATGTGGACATGACCTTGACAGAGGACCAGTATGGAAGTGAAACCTGTTTGCATGTCATGCCTCAAAAGCATAAACCACATCAAGAGGTACAGACCAAAGTGAAGATGAAGTAGTATCAAACGAATGATCCACTGCTGGAGGTAGGAGCCAAAACACATTCCCAGAGAGCTTTTTTCATTAAAAGCTCAGGAGTTGGTAAGGAAGTGAGAGAGGGGAGAAATCCACTATGGACCAATCCAGAAGGCTCAGTCAAGAGTTTATGTCAAATGTAAGCATTCATTTTTGGTCAAGCAGGAACATACCTTTTTAACCTAAATTGAGATTAAACATTTTATTTGGGGGGTCTATTAAAGTTATTTAAATCCTACTAAAAAGTGGTTTTTAAAATGCAAATTCTAAAATAAAACACTTCTGTATGAATAAAGAGAGAATTTCTGGGCCAAGTTATTCACTAAATTTAATATGAATTTACAAGTGATTTTGTTTCAGTCTTTCTTTACAAGTTCCTTTACGCAATGACTTCATTTTTCTCTGGGGGGAAAAAAAAAAGACCTGTCTAACTACGTTCACAATCAAATCCAACTATATTAAAATCACTCACTCCAAAAACATTTGTGTGAATAATTACATGTTCCAGAGACTAGCTTTAATAACAATTAAAAAACTGTACACTCATGGGGAATATGAGCATCACTTTTAGCATTTTGTGGTAATTGCTGAAGTCCAATCGTAAGACTTACACTCCTGTAAAGCACCTTGGACACTAGATGAATGAAATTATTAATAGCCTCTCTGTTGGCCGTGAGAGTACTGTTGGGCTATTAGATCTGTTCTCCCATTAGGGAAAATTAGCAGCTAATGAAAATATAACACTTCATATCAAATGATGTTCTCCTCTGTTGTTTTCAATTTGCAAGGTTTCACAATGCTTGGCGGGGTGCCATGAATCTTTCAAAGTTGAAACACTTCCACTCTGACAGTTACACCTCCGTTACAAATTCTAAGGACAGCAGTAAAACATCGCACTCGAAATACAGTAAAATGTTGAAATGCACTATTGCAGAGTGAAATTTCTCACCTAATCTAAGATTCCATTTTCCTCACATTCTTGTCAATGCAGAATATTCAGAATAAGGTATCTGACATTGCAATGCCCTCGAGCCATAAGTGATCATCAGCTCCTGCTCAGTCTTTGCTAAAGTATTCTCCAAGTAACTTTATATTAGTAGCACCATTTCCTTCTCTGCCTCTCAGCATGAGCCAAATTTCTCTTAAAGAAATGTTGCTGTAATGTCTTCCAACATTTCCCACACACTGGGACAGACTCAGCTGGTACAAACCTCAGTCCACCAAGTTACTTCACATCAGTTTACAAGGCCACCAAGTCTATCTCCTCCCAGCAACACGGATTCAACTTGAGATAAAACGCTCCCGATATATTTTAGCATAAAATATAAAACTTTCCTGCAGTGGAGATTCTACATAAGCCTCAGGCAATCCTTCCCAGTGCTCAGATGTCCTTACAATTAGGTTGCGCTTCCCCACACTCTGCCCAGGTTTCCCTCGGTACAGTTTAAAATCATTCCTCTCTCTACAGTCCCAAAGGGTGCAAAGAGCGGTTTGCTCTCTTTATACGTCTCTCCAGCAGCCACTTACATGTGAAGATTACTGCCATTTCTAGATTGAACAGCTCAATTATTTCCATCTTATCTCAGAAAAGTTGTTTTCTATACCCTCCTACCATCTTTCTCAATCCTCCCTGATTCTCTCAAATACCCCTGCATGAGTTATCTTAATCAGCCACTTACTATGAAACCACCACTTGCAAACCCTGGTACTCTGGCCTGTGGTAAAACAAAATAAAAATACAAATATTACCATTTCAGCTATGTACATTTAGATGTATTATTTTTTACTAAAATTCAGTGGCATTTTAATGGGGAAGTATTTATCCACTTGGATAGTAAAAGCCAAAAATGTTTTGTAATGCAGAGAAATAAACTAATACAATACACAAGGATTGCACCAATCTGATTTACAACTAAGAAACATTCTAATCTGTTTTTTTTTGTTGTTGTTTTTTTTTCAAAGTCAGATGTCATTCACAGAGTTTCCTGCAAAGTAATGACTTGTGGTCTGATGATCACAAGTTTACTATTTACAAGGAAAAGGTAAAACATGAATGGAAAATCCCTTAAAAAATGAACAATGATGAAAAGCTTATTTCAAGTGCCACACATGATAAGAACTTTGTCTCTTCTCTGAGAACAATCCAATTGGATCATATCTAAAACTTTCTTTAAACAGGTGATAAATCCCCAATGTTCATTAGCTGATCAGAACTTACACTATAAAAAAGGATGCATGTATTGTCTTTAGTTTTCTCTGTCTGTAGTACCTTGCCAATACAGATGCTGCACTCAAACATCCCCTGTTCTGTATCAGCAGAGTACTCAATACAGGAGGGGAAAAAAAAAAAAAAAAAAAAAAAAAAAAAAAAAGATACACTCTAAATCTAATCTTTAATCCACTTTCAGTGTCAATAATTCTGCTAACTACTTCTGAGCACTCACTTTTCAAAGTCATCAACAGACTGGGAGACTAAAGATTTGGATTTACCGTGCCAGGTGCTGGGCACGAGGACATTCTCAGCAAGAAGACTGCGACATAACTCTATTTCTTATGGCAGAGGCTTTCATGGAAAGTACTGCTTGACTGTGCTTAGATCAAAGTATAAAATTCATTTTTTTTTTTAAAGAAAACTTTCCCTTACAGAAGCTCTGTCAGTCTTAGTAACATTCTTGCTATAAAAAGTCCTCAATCAAGGCTGAGAGCAAAGTGCCAAAGCCAGTGAGCAAATAGGATTCAACATGAAGAGAGGCAGTCACCATTTTCTCCTCAAAAATCTGGAGCAAATGCTTTAACATTTACAAAAGCATCCTTTTTTAGCATGGATTCAGCTGGGAGTTTAGCAATGGACATAACTGTGAATCCTACCCTATTAATAGGAAAATTAAACTTCTTGCCATTAAATCCCATTTAAATCCTGGAACTCAGGGAAGACAAATGAAAGAGACTTAGTTGCACAATCTAAAAGTATTGAGACTGGTTTATAGATTGTTGTATATCTTTCGGACAGACAAAAATCTGCACACACACACAAAGCAAACAAACAAAAAAAAACCACAAGTGCACCTTTTTCCTGAATAATTTTTATCAATGTCAGTAAAATGCTACCCTAGTCTCAATGTAGGAAGAAAACAACGTAAACAGAAGCTTCAGCTCAGTGAACACCAAACACCAAGTGTCTCTGTTAGTGTGGTGATATTTCATAGATATTAGGACAGACACACAGTCATTTTGTTGTGTGCTTCGTATTACACTAGGCATAATGGGTATTTATGACCTTTTGTTTTTACAGTAACCTCTCAAGGAGACAGAGCTGAGAGGAGTTAAAAATTCAGGTTACTTCATGGTGTATCAGCTGCTTTCAGAGAGTTACAGAGCTCCATGGTATTCTAATTCTTCCATCACTTCAAAGGTAGAGCAGACTGCTCAGCACTGGAACAAGCCTGTTGCTTGCCAGTGGAGCTCAACGTGCAACCTCTGAAGCTCAGTGTGCAACCTTTGATATATGCTGTCAGATCCTAAGCACCAGAGAGGCAAGGGTTTTTTTAGGGCAGGCCTCTCCCTTATCTGTGCTTTAACCCTATTCAGTGAACTAGAGTTCAAACTGGGCTATATCTTTCCCTCGTTTTAGCATGATCTAAAATATGTTTTGCAATAGAGTAACTGCTTTTAAACAGGCTAGTAATCAAACCTGTTGGTGTTCTCACTTCCTATTAACATTACTATTTGTGAAACTAACTCTGAAAAAGCTCCAAGCAAATTCAATATTCAATGGGTCTGGCTACTGTCCATGTACATTATAACAAAGAATTTATCATCTAAATGAACCAAGCGTGGGAAAAAGAGGTATTACTCTCCCTTTGTAGATGGGAAACTAGCGTACAGAGAAATTAAGTCCAAGACTTTTAAGATCAAAAGCCAAAACTCATGTTCCAAACAAAATCAAAGTTATGGGATACTCAGGTCAAGAAAATAGGGCAAAAAGACTAACAAGCTCTTGTGGCCAAATATTAACTTATCTTTGACACGTTCAGCTATAGATCCTAGACTTGAAACGTCCAAGTGATTTGTGTAATTTGTATCAGCATGAGGAAATATCTTGACATCTCAGCCTGGTGTTTTCTTCTCAGTACTATTTTCCTTATATTACCTACAGTTCTACAGCTCATCGGTCCCTGCTCAGTCTGTCTTCCAAAACCCAATGGATACGACAGAGAGAAGGCAAACTGTGATAAAATAGGAAAGCAGAACTGTAGCACTGTGGAATTGCCTCAGCCAATTGATTTTCTGTCTGTGTTAACAAGACAAAACATAGTATAATTCGTGAAGGCAACCTGTATGCAGACTATCCAGAAGATCACCACCCATGACAAAGAAAGCTACTTGGAAGTGCCTTCCAGCCTAAATCATTTCATGGATATCAACCTGATTAAAATCTTAAGATTCTAAATTTATAAGAGAACCAATACATACAGGATCAGCTTGCATTTACTTAAATCAGAGTCGGATCAGGGCATGCACACACAAGAGATGTCAGTGTCAGTTAGCACTGTACACCCATGTATGTAATGTATATGTGTATCAGCCTGCACATAAACATTTATCCCTGAGGGAGACTATTAATGAGACTGTGCTGTGGGGAAGATATCCAATTACTCTGAATGACATTTATATTTTAATCACATCACACTCGCTGAAGAGCTTGAGGTTTGATGAAGCAATCCTTGAAAGACTGTCTTTTTAATCAATTAGACAGCTCAAGAAACATCAGCAATATGCTGTTGACACTAAAAGTCATTGCAGTAAACATACCGCAAGGCACATAAATTCTTCTCTCTTTCTATTAAGACAATGCTATGGTCTTGAAACTCCTGAAAAAGTTTTCCTTGTAGAAGACAACTAAAACTGAACAATATGTACATTCCTAAGAAACAAAGGCAGCCTTACTGGAAATTACCTGCTCACTCAGAGCTACCACTCAATGTATTTCTTCTTTTTAGGACTGATGAACATCACTTTAAGGACATTGCTCCTGTGTCAAACACCAGGCTGGCTCACAAATCTTTTTACAGTTGCCTTAACTGAATAAAAACAAGTCAGTCAAAACAATTACTTTCATCAAGTATTCAATAAGTGACAAATGCCACCATGCACACAGAGCAGAAAGACTGATTATGTTTAATATGTTTTAGCATTAATTTGACATTATAAAATGCTCCAAGTCATAGGAATAAATTCAAAATGAAGAAAACAGAAGCAAGATCCTATCTTGATCATTCTTCAACTAGTGTTTGATTTTTTTCTATAAACACAGCACATGCTCACAGTTGTTGTATTAAATAGACCATTTCTACTTCTGAGACCTGACATGAAAAAAATCTCACTTTCCAAAATCCACTTATATACTCACACTGTTTAATATGTGACATTTCATGGTTTTGTTTTAGTTTAACTGATGAAATTTAATTGAAAAATATGTGATATTGCATGAAGTAATAACTAGTCAAATCACATAGTGAGAATTTATTTGCTTAGCAAGAAGAAAAGCATCTATGTACATTAGCATCAGTTCAGCCCAGTGAAAAGGTGCAAGGCTAAATATCTTGAGAACAAACAATGAATTTGTTAATCCTGGGGAACTGGGGAAAGCTGTAGGGCAGAACAGAAATATTGTTGTTACTTGCAGCTTGAGAGCTACTTTGCTGAAGGTACTCAAAGAATGCCCATTTGGCTTCCCACCCAGTAAAGTGAGCCTCAAGCATTTTTTTTTTTTTTAACTGCAACCATTTTTTTTAAATTCTGCTTCTGAATTTTAGAAAGCTGTAGGTCTTCAAACAGATCTCCCCTAAGTAATCTCTCCTTCAATAGTAAATCCTGAAGGATAAAATGGCCTTCAGTACAGATCTCTGTAAATGCACAGAAGCTTGAGCTGCTTAATTTCAATACGTAAACAGTCTTTAATTGGCAAGTGAACACTTAGCAATTGCTAAGTATACAGCATCTAGAACTGAGTCAGATGTTGTTGTTATCTTTATTGAAAGGCTCTTGAATTCATCTAAACTAATACACAACCATCAAAAACATGCATAACTTGTAATACTGTACATTCTCATGATAGCTGAGAACTTAAATAAAAAGTATAGGGCTTTTTTGCCTTCAGGTGGAATGACTAAAGTTGATTATTATAGATACTGGGGAAATAAAAAAGTTGCCAGTCTTAAGTATAGAAAATATGGCTGTTGTTGCTGTAAAATATATTCAAATTGGCAATATATTCAATTTCAGCAATCAACATAAGTTTTCACACCTCTATTTTTATGAAATTACATTTATCACCAAGCAAAACTACAACATGGAATATGCACCTCCACCCTTTTGTATTTTATGGTAGAAAATATGCCAGCATTTTACTCTGAGTTATATTAATCAGTAGGTTGAAGCTAAAAAGACATCTGGGAGGCACAGATGGTTCAAATGAGTGGCATATAACTCTGGAACCACTCTCTTCAAGGTCGGACTTCTATCTGCAAAGGTTGGTAGTGACCCGAAGTCATCAACACCTTCTCAGAATGAACTAATTCCCTTCAGTCCAGTTCCTGGTGGAGAAACACCAGTTAGCACAAAGAGGGTCTCAGACCTGGTCCCAACTCATTGATGCCAGTGCCATCTCTTTCCAAGGGAGGGAGGAATTGTACAGCCTTTTCATTCCTAGAAATAGTTTTCTGCAGTACAGCTTACATTGCTGTTGCCTGGGTTCCAGTCCCAGAGCTTCCAACTTCATCTGTAATGGTTCATTCTTGAAAAGAAATTTCAGTGAACTCAAAACTCCATAAAAACACATGCTCTGGCTGTCTACAAAACCAAAGAAAACGACAAATAAAAATAAGTTTCAAAAGATAAATGCTTCTTTGGAAAAACTGAGAAAAATACTAACTACTACTTCAATAGCAAAAAAAAAAAAAAAAAAAAAAAAAAAAAAGTAATCATTTGGTGTTAAGATTATTAGACTACAAAAGCCATTCTTTTCATTTACCTAGAGTTTATAGACTTGCAATCATCATTAACAAATAAAATGCGGTTATTCATGAAACTACATACCAACAACCCTGACGTGAACAATATGTTTAACACTTTCAGATGTCAATGAATTCTCCTAAGGGCTTATTACAATATTTCAGTTAGTCCCCAGAATTCCAATACACAGGAGCTATCCCATGTGAAAACAAGAAAATTACTTGTTTTTAGTCGTTAGCCATTTGGCATTTGCCATTTAGCATTATCTACCAAAAGCATTTTCTTCAGCCACGCACTCAGTTAATTTTAGAACAACTGCATAAAGAGTAGTAAAAATTACAAAAACATTCAGAAGGAGAAATGAGGACAGAAGACAAGCACAAGCAAGAAATGTTTGCTTACAGCAGAGCATGATTTACATATATGTGGTAATAAGCTATATTAGGATATCTGTTACTGGATGGTGCAAGTGATGAATTACACATGCAAAAGGTAAGGTCTTGATGTAGCATCCGTTCCTGAGGTCTTCACTCACCCTGCAATCCTATGCAATCCAGATAAGAGTTTGGTTGGCAGGTACAGGGCTACTTTAAAAGTAAGATGTAACTGAATAGAAAGGTATCAAACGTATCTTAGAGTTTTTTGAAAGTATCAAAGCCTATCCTAGAATGAAAAGGAAGACACGTACTAAATATCTTGCAAATCTTTTGATTTGCATCAATATTTGACAGAAATGAGCACTGAGGAAAGGCTCCACTACCAGTAAATTGGGCAAGTTATTCATTAACCATGAGAGGTTCAGAAAGGAATCAGATCAAAGTGTTCCAGTAGTGCCAGCTGTAAGTCAGTACCGAGGTTTAATAGCTGCCCTGCTATTGCTGCATCTGCGACCAACAGAATCCACTGCTAAGGAGGCAAACAAACAGCAGCAGAATCTGATCTGTTTTCTGTGATGCTTTAGAGAGATTGCAAAGATTTAGCATACTCATCTTTAAACATTAAGGAAAGTTAAGAATCAAACTTATTATTATTGTTCAAGTGCCCAGAGAACACAAACTGCTGGAAAGAAGAAATGGGCACAGCCCTGAAAGGGAAGAGAGGAGCCTGCCTGAAGCATGGAGTGAAATACCACATAACTGCTTTCTCCCAAGGAAAGCAAAAGCAGAGTTCTTGCAGCAGTAGTTGCACGTCTTTCAGCAACCTGCTTTTCATGACTTTCCTTCCTATGTACCAGAGCACAAACATGCCTTCAAACCCAGCTCCAACCCACATTTCCTGGCCACCATCCCGAGGTCCTGGTCCTTCCCCAGCTCCCAGCGAAGGGTGCCTGCCCCGGGGCACCCACAGCTCTTCCCACCACCGCAAGCCAGCTGCTGAGGTGCACCTACAGCCTTATGGCAAGAACTACAGCTGGCCAAACGACAACAGCAGCAGATTTTTATTATTGTTTTGCACACTTCTCCCACAAAGTCGCAGCATCTTTCTCAAAAACCTTTCCGCGGGTCGTCGGCAAACTCCCAGGGCAGGGGCGCTCCCCGCAGCCACCCGCACCCCGGGGAGAGAGCCCAAGCCGGGGGGCAGCGGCTCCGCTCCCCGGGTCCCGAGAGGGCAGGGGTCGCCCTGGGGGGCTCAGCATCGGCGGCTAAGGAGCTGCTGAGGGCTTCTCGCTCCCCTCAGCTCCCCGGCACCTCGCCCGGCCGCCGGGACGGAAAGTTGAGGCGGTATAACGGAGGTACCCGCTGCCCGGGGAGGGGGGTTACTCACACGAAGACCCCGAAGAGCAGGATCCGTATGCCGATCTCGATCGCCAGCTCCCTCATGGTGGGTCCCGGCGGGCTCCGGCAGCCCCGCGCCGCCGCCTCTCATTCCCCGCTCGGGGCGGGGGGCACCGGGGGGCTTCAGCTCGCCCCCGCGGCCCGAGGGAGCCCCGCCAGGCGCTGCCCGGGTACCGCCATCCTCCCCGGCCGCCTCACGGAGGGCAGCGAGGAGCGGCGCCGCCACCCGCTGACGGGGCCGAGCCGGGGGAGGGTCCCGGTGACTAACGCCGTGTGTCCCCAGGCGGGGGCGGCAGGGGGGATCCTGGGGATTTCCCCGCCCCGCCTCAGGCTGAGGAGGGGGCCCCGGCTCGCTGCGGTGCCCCCCACACGCGTATCGCAGCTCTGCAGCTGGTGCCCAGGGGGCTCCCCTCAGGCACAGCCCCCCGGGGGCAGCACAGCTGAGGCGTCTCGGTGCGTGTCGCAGGCGAAAGGCTGCGCTCGCGAAAAGACGGACCCCAAAAATCTGGGCGGAAAACGGGTCTAGGTATAAGTCGTAGCGACTGCTCCTAAAGGCTCTTAGCTGCTGGCAGCGAGCTTGGCACGTTTATGTAATCTTCGTGTAAAGGATTAGCAGTGTGGGGATGTTTTCTGCAGTATGTATATAACGGGCTTTCTGAGCGTGTAGACATCAGTGTTGTTTTAAAGCCTACTTATTGTTAATGCACATAGCCCAGGGTGGCGCTCGGCTCCTCTCGCTAGGTTCTGCCCAGCAGGTGAGCTGACCTCCTCATCACCTCACGCAGCCAGGTCCGCCCGGTAATGAGGCAGAAGAGGAGGTTGTGTGGGACTGCAGATTTCTGACCTGGGAGAGAGGTGGCAAAACAACCACAGCCTCGATTTATTCCTCCGACTCCCCCAATCCATCCTCCGTTCCTCCCAGTGGCAAGCTCGGAGCCACCTAATCCTTCTATTGCCTTAGCCTACTTTTGCAGAGGGTTCGTTTAACTTCCTCTCTGCAGGAACAGATTGAGTCCCGAACACCTTTATTATAAGGGAAGTTCGGGCTTAATCCACTAAATGCAGCAAACTAATTCACATTTGAATGTATTTAATTATCTGCTTTCCTGTGGCCTTTGAAGGCATGTCCTTCAGGAAAGTCTTCCTAGCTATTAATATTGCACATAGTTACAAAGCACCCATCAGTAGTGCATTAGGGAACCAATTCACTTTACTTCATGATTATTGCTCGAGAGTTAATGCTAGTGAGGCTTTATTAAACTTGTCTGCTTATTATAGCCACTGTGCATCAGACAGAGGCTTTGAACTCTGAATTAACTACCATGTAGGAAAACTCTTACGGACCATGTTTGTGGAAGAACTTCTCAAAGAAGCTTCCATGCTAGCACCATCTAAACAATACAGCTAACTGCCCCAGGGCTAGATTTGATGCCAGGAGAGTGACAGAAGCTCAGAAAACACAGGTGTGTGACTGGCATTGGAGAGAGCACTTAAAATGTTAGTGCTACTTAAATGAGATCTGCCTCCCATGTATGTCTCCTTTCACTGATTTTCAAAACAGAGCTTGGTTGACTATTTACATTCTGGATATATATATATATATATATATCTGTCTCGGGAAAAAAAGCTAACTGAAATCTCAATGTTGTTGCTAATGGACACATTCCCTTCTTTTAAGAACGCTCAATAGGTTTGTCTCCTATTTTCAAATTTTGTACTGTCTCCAGCTTCTGCCCCAAGTGACTGGTGAATGTGTATGCACGTCGTTGCTAGGTATGCACAAGAAAAATCATTGTTTTCGTGAATAGTCCTTACTTACACGAACAGCCTCATGATTTGCATGAATCAAGCCAGTCATGTAAACTAGGGGCTGCAGGGACTACCAGATACGTTGGCAGCCTGTATGGCCATTACCTGCTCTGCACCAGCTGTGGAGGAGGAGGTGACAGAAATGGGTGAGCTGTGTTTTCCCTGAATGTGCATCTATACACCAAACATATAGTGGTCAAAGGGGAAACAGTCACACATCTTTTCACCTCTACTTTTTTTTTTTTTTTTTTTTTTTGTCCTGCAACAGTATATATTTTTTTTCTACTTGCCTTAGCCTGTGGATCCTCCTGCCCCTTTAGTTTTGCTACATGACCTTCATTACTCTCCCGCTACAGAAGAGGGGATTTTCCTCATAGCTTTCTATAAGTGTGGAATCATCCAACTCATATCAGCAGAGCTAATAAAATAATTATAAAATAAAATAATAAACTGATTATAAATTAGAAATGAAACAAAATTTGTCCTACTGCAGCTATCTGCTTGCAGTGTTCTGATTCTCCAGTATGTATTAGCTGATGGTGATTTATGAAGCATAAATACTTCAGATTGATTTTTTGAAACTAGACTAACTCTACAGCTGGCTGCCAAACAAAACCTGTTTTGACTTATAAACCAAATATGAGATACAGGGATAATTGGCAGGGAATAGATCTAAGGCTACATCGTGGCATTAAGCGACAACCCTGCAGCAGAAGCAGTGCAGAGTCACTGTGCTGCAGCAGATTCACAGAGCAAACCACAATAACCTTAGGAACAACCCAGCCTGCTAATCACCCCATCCCTACCATGGGCACAGCAGGTGGACTTGGTGCAATTCATTTCCTTAGTTGTTACTGCAAAGGAGAGAGAACTGATCCTACTCCTATGGAGGCGGCCTTTCAGGTGGCTAACCAGGGTTCTCAGCAGTTTTCTCTCCCAGGGATTAGAGTCCCTATTTCTACGGACTCCAGTTTGAAGCAGAAAGGAGAAAGCTGCCTGCATCCTTTTCTCAACTGTATACTTATGGGAAAGGCAGAGCCACCTGCAGCCTACTTTTAATTCACAAAGAGATGTTCACAGGCAGAAACAGCTGCAGAGCTCATACAGCTTTCCTGGAGCTTACAGCTCTTTGTCAGTGCAGCAGGATGTGCAAGTGCTTCTTACCTGCCTGGCTGCAAAACCTTGCAGCTCCTGGTAAACTGAGTTTAAAAGAGACTGATTTTGCACCAAAGAAGGTAAACTTTACCCTACCAAAAATCTGTGGAAAATAATAAACTTGCAGCAAAAAGGACATGACAAAACCCAAGTGGTAGTAACAACTGAAAGTGCAGATGTCATTATTTCTGTTTCCTAAGAGCTTGTAACTTTTCTGGGACCTTAGAACAAAATAAAAGAAGCTTAAAATAATATTGTAAGATTTTAAAAAAAAAAAAAAAAAAAAAAAAAAAAAAAAAAAAAGTTATGGACCTTAAGTCAATAGATTCTCATGGTCACAGCACTTTGCTTTTGTTTAAAGGATTCTTAAAAAGGTTCAGGATAATAGGATCACATCAATGAAACCCCACTGATGTTCACAGGAATCTTTCCATTGGATCAGGATGCTAAGATCTGTCATTATTAGTGGCAAATCTGACATTACTGCCCATGTGAAACTTTTCCATTAATTTGTACTGGCGCAACCAGTTCACATCAATCAGTGAACAAGAGTCACTTCCCTCCCCTTCCGCCCCCCCCCCCCCCCTTTTTCCCCTCTTTCCCCTGAAATCTTTCTCCCAGATTTTGTAGTTCCATAGCCCTCTGCTGTCTGTCAGTCACTATTTTCTATTACTTAACCTAAACAAGGAATGAAGAGAACAAGAAATTTGGAACACGTATAAGCACAGAATATATTTCTGAGAAAATCTCTATGTATATGTATAAGTACCTCCTGGGATACTCTTAAATCTACATAAGTCATTTCTTAATTACTAGAGCTCACTGCAGAAACAACTGGCCTTTAATATTATCTTATTATTATTTGTTAATTTCCGTGGCAAAAAGCATATTTACAGAATGCCTTAGCTGGTTGCCCAGGGAAAGATTATGTGGCAGGTTTGTACTACATTGGTGATCTCCACAAATAGTTCAAGACCACATTATTTAACAGGGGAGAATGTTATGACATACTTTGTGTATGTTTACAGTTACTGCCAGTGAGGTTGTGATTCCTTTAGAAAGATTCCCCAGAAAGGAAAGCCTAACCTAGAGTCTTAAGATGCGGTACAAAGAAATTTGTCTAGAATTCTTGAAACCGTCATGCTGTCTGTGGACCAAACACTCTCTCTCTTACTGGCTATAAGTTTACTGAGGCTTTTTACTGAATAAATGTCTCGCTGCTGAAGCCATTACATCACAGGTTGTACCTCGTATATAAACAGGAGTATCTGACAGCAGAAAGCTTTCTTTTATTTTTCCTCACAGTAGCCCCAAAACTGTTGAAGTTGGCAAGAAGTGTACCTTCAGGAAGAGTCTTTCCTTTCAGGATTATGCCTCCAGCATATAAAAATATCTTAAACAGATATTAGATAGGACAGACTATAAAGCTTAAATTTACTACTGTAAGTGGTATAGATTATTCCTGGTACAGAGAAGACAAAGCATTGATTCTTTATAAACCCATGTAAGGTGTTTGGAATGAGCCATGAAACTAGGCAAGGCTCTCACCTCAGCCCTTATATGTCAAATAATTTTGTATGTTTTTAAAATATTTTAAGTGATGTTGAGTGAAAATTGACAATTTTGTCAAATGTTCATCGTTCTGATGCAAAACCAGGTAAAGATTGGCAGCCAACTTTCATCTGGGGGTTATATACATTCAGAATTGTCGCCTGACATAAAAATGACATGGGTTCAAATCCATTCAAAATGGATTTAAAAATTTTCAGTTTCTAGTCTCTTAAGTGTATAGACAACTAAACAATTGAGGAGGAAAAAACAGCTGAGTAGCTTTTCAATCAACTGCAATAAATAATAAATAAATAATCTAGATTAAAAAAAAAAAAAAAAGTCTACTTATTATTTCAAACATGTAAACCAAAGGGTGTTGTAGGTCTTTCCTTATACTGACTTTATTTCTGTTAGTATTATTATTATCAGTTATCTAGGTCACCACAGGGAAAAGCTCCCATTTAGCTTTCCTATCCTGCACCCAACACATCCGTATTCCCTAAGCATGCTCACAAAGCCACCCTGATGTAACAGCTTTGTGATGACTGACACTCGGGACAGCCAAGACTGAAGCACTGGCAGAATTCTCATCTAGGAGGGTGGCAGCGAGGAACTGAACCTTTACAGTGTCTTTTCCCAGTTTATGGAGTCAGTGAAGAGTTTTAGCTTACTGAATTGGCCCTTCTTGGAGTACACTGCTAGCACAAAATAGTTTAAATAGCTTAATTCAGGAGATACTGTCTATTACACCTCATTTGTCTATTACAACTTAGCCTGTTAATTTTCATAAATTAATTTTGTTTGAGATATAAAAATTCAGTTCGCACTAATGAAACCTATCCCTAGGGCTTAGCAGCAACCTTTGCATCGTACAGAAGAAATGTCTTAGGGTGCCAAGGGTTCAGGAATCAATATGTGTCAATGAAGACATTGTTCAATGAAGGCTTTGTTCTAGTTCTAAGCCTAAAACAACCTCACAAGGAGAGACCAGGAACCTTAGCATGACTGCTGATTTTTGGAGAGTTACATCTCTACTACACAGCCACAACCCTTGGTAGTAAATTTAACATTGGAGAAAGTCCAAGTCCTGGAGAGAGAATCAAGACTTTTTTAGTTTTAGTTATTCTGTACATGTCTGCATAGATGGATATGGCAGCTGGGAAGCTCCCAGTACCAGTGGCTTTGTCTCCCTGCCAAGCACACTGCTGCTGATTTCAGTCCTAAGCTGGTGTTCTCACGGACAAAGAAAATCCAGAGAACAAAGCTCAGAGGAATTATCAACTTCAGGCAGCATGGTGTAGTCATGCACATTTTAATTGCCCTGGATACCATATTTAAACATTTATAAAATCAAATTGGTAACGTTTCTGTTTAGTTACTGTACAAGTGCCTACAATTGGCTCATGATTGTGCCTAATTAAACGGTTCTTCTAAACATTAAAGTATCAGCATATTTCAGTAGTTGCCATTTACCAAAACTGTGTTAAGTATATAATCTGAAAATTTATTAGGCTTGAACGTATGTGCTTGGAGCCATCTTGTGGTCCAGAACTACACTGCAATAAATGCATTTCTGCTGCCCGAAGCGGGGCACGGGCAAAACCTGCCAGCAGCCACCACATCCCGTGATCCCACCCAACGCGGAGCGTTGGCTGGTTCAAAATCTGTCCTTTGTAACTGTGCTTGCCTGTGACAGGGACATATTTTCAGTCTGCACACTATTGCACCTAACAATCAACCTCTCGGTGAAATTTGGTAAGACTGGCTAGTTAAACTCATGTATACATGAAATGGATATATGTTATTTATAAGCCAACCAACCTTTGCAGCACTGAAGCTTTAGTACTCTACTGCGTATATTGTTGTGGGATTATGGTTGTAAAAGTATTAATGCTCCCATAACAAACCTGTGATAAATTGAAGTCTATAACATTTACAATATATAGTATTGTTGTGCTGTATTTAATAGGAGGCTGTGACTTAAAGCTGCTGACTTAAATCTGCTGTCTTTAATCGTAAGTAATGTTTCATGCCAAGAATTGCTGTATTGACTTCAATGAAAAGGTTGTAGTTTTTTTTTTTTTTTTTTTTTTTGCTTATAAATTTAGTAGAAACTTGCCAACAGTCATTTTAAATGACTCTTGACCCAAAACAACAATGAAACAGGACAATTAAATGGAAGAGGGAAATGGAAGAACAAGGATAGCACGAATAGTGCAAAACAGGATAAAATGGCCACTTCCAGAATTGGGCAGAAGGTGCAAAACAAACACTCCAGACTTTGCATATGGCCTGGTGGCTTAGTATTCAGTAACAACAAAGTTCCATTTGTTTGTATTTCCCTTGGATTTTTTGAAATTACTGGCCATTTCATCTGGATTTTCTGTTTCAAGAAAGCCAGAATATCGAAGCTTTTTAGAACAGGCTTTTGTTCTATCCCAATTCTACTGGAAATAGCCCCTGGAATAGCAAAATGGGATGAGAGAGTGTATTAGCACAGCTTCAGACTCTGTATTCCCCTTTAAGCAAGCCATTTGTAGCCCAGCCTTAGGAATCGAAGGCAGTACGGGCACACTCGGATGCACAGGGACCTGCATTCCCAGCACCGGGAGAGCACAGCGTGCTCGCTGCAGGGGTACTGGAGGGCTCCAAAACCAACACGTCAGGGGGTTGCCAGCAGGAATATTGTCTTATTGCCATTCTGTTGGTTTCCTCAGCCACTGATCATGTCAATGATATGTAGGAGGACAAACGGGATTTTCTGCTAGACGATAATGACACCAGTTTCTAAGTGGTAGCTGCGAGCTAATGCAAAAGCAATTTCTAAGCCAGGGACTAGGAAACATCTGCAGGGACTTCCATCCTCTTTAGATTTTGTGGTTATGTGAGATCTGGTACATTCACTCACATTGCAGCAAAAGGAGGGATTTCTTTTTTCCTCACATTCTTGTCTTACCTTGTTGAATACTGAACTGTGCCACCAATAACTGCAGAAGCAGAGAGATGCTCCCATTTCCCTGCCTGACTGGGACACACTGACATTGTTCTGTCAGGCACGTCGCACAGGTCAGAGGAGGGCAGGAATATCCCAGTTTAGTACCAATTTCCATGAATGCCACTGAAGGTAAACTGCAATTAGATCTGAGCACTCAGCGCTACACATAGCTTGGGACTGAGGGGAAAAATCTTGTCCCACAGTTCCTCAGCTTGAACCCTGGATTTTACGCTTCACAACATTTACTTAATCAAATCATAGTTTATCAGCTTGTTTATATTCAGCTGTCACCGCTCTCTGGCCCATCTTGCATGATGTAAATTTCTGTCAGACGATGTGTGGTTTAACTCGTATCAAATCCAACACAGAGTAAAGGATATATTTTACCAGTACATGGGAAGAGGAAGGACAAGGTGTCAAGGAGTATTACCATTTAGATGCCTAGAAAGCATAATAATAATTAATAATTTCATGATTTCCTGCAAGAGACTGAGAGACCTTGGAGCTTATTTTTACCTGAGGAGCACTATGATGGCCTTAGTTCCTTATTTCTTTTGCTTTTCTCTCTGTGTTATCCACATTTAAAAAAAAAAAAAAAAATCAGCAGCTCTGCTGCTTGAGCAGGCTAAGGAGCTGTTTGTGTGTGTGTGTCTGTGTTACCACTAATTTTGCTGCAGTTCTTCAAAGTGAAGACTATTTATTAATTAAACAGTGGCTGAATCCCAGCTCACAATATAAAGCAGTCTGTGTTCCAGGCTGGCTTGATCAGCAGCCACTCATGTTTCCTAGCTGGGAAAGTACCCACCGTTTATGGAATAATCCAAATTTTTGAATATCAGCAACTGCATGATTTGGCAAATCTAAATGCAGTTCTCTAGGTGAACCAGATATTGATGGCCATGCATAAGCTGAAAATGGGAGCAGCTGATGGGGTAAAATGATTTAAACTAGCTCCACCGGGCTTGGTGCCATCCCAGGCTGTGGCACTGTGGATGCTGGCCACTCTAGGTACACAATCAATATTTAGGTTTCATTTAATCAAGCGAGTCTGTCTCCATTTTGAAGTAGAAATTAGCAATTCTGTTGCTGGTCAAGTTTTCCTGGGAAACCCTCAGGCAAATATTAAATATTTCTTTGCCTTTTAAAACATATTATGATTTTTTATGTATTTGTTTCTAAATTATGATAATAGAGCAAACCATAGTTAAATCATTTCGTACATATTTTACTTTCTACAACTGCCAACAGATTTTAATCAACTATTTTTAAAGAATGAGCTTTCATACTCTTTGATGGTAAAGAGAAAGCTGTTTAACAATACTGTTGTGTGTAAATATTGTACTGTAGAACTATTTTTGGTAAAAAGATCTCTTTGGGCTGTGCAAGTACCCACAGAAGGGTCCTACTGTGGATTCAACGATAAATTACAAGGTTTTGAAAAGGATATCAACTCAAATGAAATGAAATTGTGGGATTCCTACAGAATTCCAGATTTATTAAAATTAGTTTTGTGTATTTATCACAATTAGTGTTGTACTACAGCAGTGATGATGATTAACTACTTATTACTGTGTTTTAAGAAGAAACCTAATATTACTCTGAATGTTTAGTCTCTGTGAACAAAAAAGCACAGAGCATCTTTGTTAGCAGTTCAGCCCACAAATATAACAGGCGTTCTGTTAAAGTTTCCAAGGCTTTTAGAGGAAGGCTTGACATGTTTTGTGCTCTAATTTGTTCTAGAGGGAATATTTAACTCAAATGCACTGGAAGAGGGGTACCAGAATGCAGTAGGTACTTACCAGAGTTAGCTTAGAGGCTCTCACACTGGGCTGGCAAATTATAATGTTGCAAAGATATCTATTATCTAAAATGCTTTATAATATATCTTTAGAAATGCATTTAACTAAACACACTGGGAAATTCCTATGTAAGCGATAAAGCTCTTTTTCTCTTCCATTAGGCTGACTTCACTGATTATTCTAAAATAGGTATTTTTTTCCTTTTCCTACTGTTTTTTTATTTATTTAAAGAAGCAGTACAGAAAAAAGAGAGAAAGAAAGCGAAAGAGAGAATTGCTACTTTTACAGGAAGATATGAAAATGTTTTCAAGTGTCTATTTATGTTTTTTACTTGAATAATTCACCCCTCTTTGGTCACCAGAGTTGCTAATTATAATGTAATGCGTGAATGTGATAACTAATCAGTTATGCTAAATTTGTGTTGAATACAGCAAAAAAGAATACACAAACACATCAGACTCCTTTCTAATTACAAAAATTCTTAAAAGAATGTCCCTTTCTCATTATCCTTAATCTTCTCATTTTGTTTTCCAATCCTGTGATTTTCTTACTAGTTAGAACTCATGCTCTCTTATTTTCTGTTGGTTAAAAAAAAAAGCTGAGTATTTTCTAAAAACTGGACATGCAATATTCAGTATTTGTACATAATAATGTAGAAGGCTAGCTGTAGTAAAAATAATAAGGAAAAATGCACAGTAAATACATACATTTTTGGTACCTGCAAAATTACGGATCTCCATTTTGCCCAACATTCATGAAATTCGGACCTGGTAATTTGGATACTGGCATTCCATGGATGCTTCCTACACACAGGTGGGATAAATTAAATGAGTGAATACTTGGAGTCAAATAGCAAGTTCAGTTACCCTTATTTTTCTGTCCTCTGTGATTTTCTGATTATGTTTTTCCATGTCTCCTCTGATTCTTCCCACTTCTTCTTCTTCTTACCCAATATTTTTAGTTTCTTTTCCTTCTCAAAGAGTTATGCCTCTTTCCAGCCCCATTTTATTGCTCCAGCTAATCAAAAATACATTTACTGGACTACAGTATAGGCCTTGATGGAGAAAGGGGATAAATAACCAGCTGATGTTTCAGTGCTGGAGTTATCATAGTTAATAGAATGATCCTTTCCATGTTCAAGAACTGGAATTGAGAGTTGTTTAGATTTATAGTGGTAGAAAAATATCAAAGCATTCTCACATCACTATAATACAGAAATAACCTTGATTTGTCATTATTTCTGAAGTGAATGTGACTCGTCCTGCTTTGTAATTCTCTGCAACAGCAAAGAGCCATTGAAAGGCTATGTCTAATTCCTGCTAGAGGCAGTGAGATGGAGGTTGTTTAGATTTACAATAGCAAACTAAGAGTTTAGCAGTGCAGTGCAGGAGGCCACTTTTGACCAAGAATTCAGGTTGTGATTTGTTTCAGTGCTATTTTCCGTCCACATGTGTGGGCTGAAAATTCACATCATGGCTTTCAGGACTAGGTGATTTAGATCCTACACCAGAAAATGTTGTTTGGGTTTATTATTTAATTGATTTTATCGGAAACATATGGATATGCCATGAAGTTAATATTTCATACTATATTTGCTGTGGTGCAAAGGCATAGATATTTATTTTTAATAAGAAAGGGTCAGCTGCAGTTTGACAAGCTATTTGTAGGCATGCCAGTGAATCTTCAGTGGTCTCTGAAATATCAGCAATGTTCTCACTTATTTATTGTTGTGTTTTTATGAAACAACAAATGTGTAAATTAATCCTTATGGTAATCTGATTAGTTATCTTAGTTAACTAAGGAACCTTAGTTACCAGTTTTAAATTTAAGTTTCCCTGGCTAGTCTGATTAAAGAAAATAATAATAATCTCAGGTTACAGTAAACTCAGAAGAGATAGTAATGGAAAGGTTTTGTAAACACAGTAAACCAAACACAATCATTTTATAGGTATGAGGTACATTTTTTCATCTGCAAGTACTCGTAGGTCATGAACACTGGATATTAGCTCATAATTTTCCTTTCAGTGACTGAGAGCACAACAGTTTTCTGCAACTGTATGAGCTTCATAGACCCGGCAGAAAGATAATTTTGTAACTTTGGTCTACCAAGGATAATTTGAGGGGAAAGTGCTGTGCTGGAGCACTTTGTCTTTGAAAAACAGAGCCTGTGCTGCCTCCTGTCTAGGTAGACACTGCTGTAATGGTAATCCAAATTAGCTCAGTTTCAATTTGTGTCCAAAGCACTTTCAAGAGTCACACTGAGCAGGGTTTGTGAAAGAAAGTAAGAGTTCACTGGTTTCCTGTGCTGAATGTCTCAGTAGGGGGATCTTAGTCCTCCCTTTATCCTTCAGCAGTAGGTCATAAGACAGGCATACAGTTTTGCATCAGACACATGATGGAAAAGAGTCCACAACACAAGTTTCTGTGGAGAAATCCATGTTTCCTAACTGTGGTACAGAGCCACTGCTTCTTTTAAATTTTCCATCTCTTTCAAGCTCTCCACAGAGTCAGACAGATGCCAAACTATAATCAAGAGAGTAGAAGAATGAGGCTAAAGCTCTATGAGTCTTCCTCCCTCCCAGTAAATCTATTACAGGAATTCACTTTGTATCTAGAGACAGCAAACACGGCTCAGAAAACATATGAGAAGCCAATCTGGGTGCCTGATTCACCCTCTGAAATGTAAAATGCCTTGCATAAAGAAATCAAAATAACTGAGACATTAAAATACAAGTATTTATTCAAAAATATAGCTCTATGCAGATAATAATGATAAATGTAGATAAAAAATGAGTGTGAGAGAAAAATGTCTTAAGTTCAGCTCCTGAGATGTAATTGTCTATTGTCATTATGCTTTGCAATTTTGAGTCATCCAACTCTCTTTTATAAAGCCCGTTTCAGAACAGTCTGAAACTTTTGATATTCAAGAGATCTGACATAAAGAAAAATACAGTCCTGTGTACAGCAGGCACCTGTTTTACACAGATGTCATACAGTATTTATATTAACATTTTAAAATTTAGAACACTCTCTTTACTCAAAATTGAGTTCATTTCGAAACATAGCTCCAAGCTGAAAGAGAAGGAAAAATATTTAAAGCCTGTCTTTTTTCTTTGAAGAGCGTAGCAATTTCAAAGGCACACAAAACCATCACATTCTAAAATGACATGAAGCTACCAGTTCCTAACCATGGCCTTTGGAGTTCTTAGCCTTGTAAGATGTACTTTTAATACTTAGAAGACTTGCATAAGTAATAATATACTTGATATTGTAGAGTGTTTCATATATATAGTAATTTACACATATATTTACTATAAAAATAATAGCTCAAATTATGGAATGAATTAAATCTTGCAATACCATATGGGAAAGTTATTTATTATTTCATGTACTGCACAATTCTAGATATATTTAGTGTGACATATCACTAGTAAAATAACTTTTGACATACTGGCTGCCATAGGAAAAACTACAATGCCTACTACTCTTAAAAGCTTGTATTTTTATTGCAACCATTAGGACTATGGTAGCAATGACCTTCAGTGTTATCATAATTATGACTAAAAGCTATGATTATGGTTTCTTTGTTCTCTCCCATTAATCCCAAAGATCTGGGTTCTCTCCCCAGTAACCCAGAAGTCTTCAGGCAAAGCAATTACATTTAATGGGAGCCAAGAAACTCCAAGGTGATGCTGAGTTCTGGGTGACCTTCTCCACCTAGGGGTATGAACTGTGCAGCATAAACAAACATACCCCAGTATTTCCAGGGTATTTACATATGTTAAGTGGGCTTGGAGCTTGTGTCACAAGTTGATGTTATTTTTAATAAAACGTAGGAATTGATACATTTAACAGATATGTAAAAATGTGAAGCACTTCCCGTGTAAAAGGGAGATAAGCTGCCATGTATAGATATTTTAAATATAATTGCAGTAAACATTAGTGCTTTGTTTTTAAATTCTTCTTTGTTTCAAAAAGTATTTGAAATAATAGCAGGTTGAAAAGCCTCTATCAAAACTGGAAAATACAGGTTTTAGATTAAATTAATTTCTTAATTTAAATGATCTCATTTCTGGGAGATATATTTTTATATTTTTCCTGCAAGGCCCAACGATGGAAACATTTTGCTTTTCAGAAAATAAATTATTTTCCACAGAAACATGGTGTCTGACTAGCTTTACTGAAACAGTGACTTCTTTATGAACTACCTGCTTCTTCCCAAGATGACACATCTTGGCATCCATGCAGAGAACAAATACAGTTTTGCTGCTTGTGCAGCAAACAACTTCACATCTTGTGAAAGGAACATTACAGTTAAACATTATGTTTTCCTTTCCTTTTTCATCATCCCCACACCTTTGCTTCTGTAGTAAGTTGACTTTACCTGTCAAGCAGACCAGATGGGAAGCTGCCCCTGCAACAAATATATTTTGAGACACAGAGTAGTGATAGAAACTCTGAAGGCTATCATCAAAGCAATAGAATAATGTCCCACAGAGAGAAGGAGTTGCACAACCCACATTTTATCTCAGCAAGACTGCGCAGCTAAATGTAGGGATCACTTTGAAAATGAAAAGAGGGTGGGAATTTGATAAGATACTGATATGATTTTATATTTCATTTCCTACAACATTTATTGAGAAAAAAAAAAAAAAAAAAAAAAAAAAAAAAGCTCAGAAACTCAAACTATTCATTTCAGGTTTGTGCAGAATTGGAGAATCTTAGGGATAAGCTACCATACTTTCAGCTGTGATAATATCAGTGGAGCCTCTGCAAAGAAAAACAAGTTATGTGGTAAACAAAGGGGATCCCAGCAGAGCAAAATCCTACTGCAACATCTGTGTTTATCCTTTAGCTGTTCTACTGGAGGCTTTTTCACAAGGAATGCACAAGGGAAAGTCTGGAAAACAGGGCAATATTCTAGTCCTTACATTAGTAATGTGTTGCATATGCATACATGTTGACAGCACAGCACAGCAGTGAAGTTGTACAGTGAAACAGCTGGTGCTGAGTACTTCATGCCTGTTATGTGTATTTGGGGGATTGCTCTGGACTCTATCTAGGCTGATCACCTGAACTGAATACCCATGGGGGAAAGGAGAACATTAGCTGAGTTTTCCGTTCAGTTCCAGATAAGGTGAATATTTTCATCCAAATAAAATTCAGTTACTGTGCTCTGAGACACAATATGACATCTCATTTCTTGTCAACTTCTGTGGTCTCTTAATGACATAATTCTAGTCCAAACTGGTCAGGAACCTTCCAGAGGGTGTGATTTCTCAAGAGACAACTCACATCATTAAGAAGCAGGCTCTCACTGAACAGGGCTGAGATTTTTGCTCACCTAGTAATCCAGAAAAAATCCCACAAAACTTTGTTCTATGATACATAGAGACCTTTATCAGAATGAAATATGCAGCAATTATAAATTATAAACCTAATGAGTTCTAATTTGAATTGATAGAATCATAGTATTGTTTAGGTTGGAAAAGACCTTCAAGATCAAGACCAACCATCAGTGTGACCTACCAAGCCATGTCCCTTAGCACCATGTCCACACATCTCTTAAATACTTCCCTCAGCAGCCCAAGACAATGTTTGAAACTAGGTTGTATAGAATTTAGAAATTGGAAATAGTATCTTTTACTTACTCTGTAATGAAAGCACATATGGAGGATGCAGGCAACAGCCAGGCCTTTTCAATTACAGGGATTTGATCTACAGATGGCAAATACATCATTATTACTTATTTTTATGAAATCTACCTCTGGTACCTTATGCTTAATGAACAATAAAATATAAAATCTAAGTCACTGCTACAAAAAGTAGCACAAACAAGCTATATTACTTTGCTGCTTTATACCTAGTCTGGCTGCAAGTCTATGAAATGCATTTTCCTTGCCATATTAGAAGCTACAGATTTTAGTAAGCACAGTTTCAATATTTATAGTGTGCATTTTGGCTCAAGGTTGTTTGTGTTTTTAGCGTAAAGTTTCTTGCATATATTTGTAACTTAATTCCTTGCCAAGACCCTTAGATCTTTGGCCATGAGTGTTCAGTTCTTAAGATGCTTTTACTATTTAAAAGACCTTTAATTTTTCAAGTAATAAGAATATATTTTTTAATAAAATACATTTTAAATGCTTTCATTTCATGCTCCTGGGACTCAGGGAGAAGAAAGGGTAAAAGCTACGTTAGGCATTTGTCCCTCCTGTTTCTAGCCTTTAACATGCTTGAAAATGCACCAGTAAATAAAGCAGCCTACCTAAAATGTTCTAGCACTTGCTAAAATATTTCTTTTTGTCCCCTCTGCACTAACCAACACTCATTTTAATGATCTTCTTGGAAAAGTCAGCTAAGATATAACAGAAAACTAGTTCTTTTTAAGCTATTTTACAAGATGAATTGCCCGGGAAATTCTGCGGAGTAGAACTCTTAGCCTAGCATATTTTGAAAATTTATAAAACAAGTTTTGTACATACCTGTTCATTTCAATGCTACACAAGCCCACAGTAAAATTAGTGTTAAGTCTTTATTCAGGCTTTTGCACTTCTGTACTGTGGCTGCAGGAAATAAGCCATTAAATACAACACAAAAATACATAATATATTCTATTATTAGCACTATTCATCAATACTATTACAAACAGCTCCTGGAGAATAAAATTAAATCAGTATTGTTGTCTTCTGTGTTATTCATAGGGATAACAAGGAACAGTCCTGATCCAGGAAGTTCACATCTATATTAGTAAGTCAGAGAAGAAATGGGGAAGGGTTGATTATATTGATTTCGGGTATAAAAAGGGCAGATCTGAAAACCATTTTTCATTTAAATCCTGTTGACTGTCATAGAAATTGGAATCATAAAAAATCCTGCCTCTGAATGTTTACCCAAGAATCTGAATTCATCATGGTATTCATATCACCTCAATTTGTCATCTCATATGTTGTGTAATTTAAGACAGACATTTAAACTTCCTTTATAGTCAACGCAGACAGAGCAGCATCTTAAGAGAGGAAGTCATACTGTTCATTTTTGGTACAGATTTGTGATGGGATAAATTGCTTCATGGGTGATATGCCTGAGTATGATGTTATTTAGGAATGTAAAAATATAGGCAGGTTAAAAGAAGCTAATTAAAATATTTTAAGAATAGTTTTCATGAGAGCTAAAATCCTTTACAATTTTTTCATTTTCTGTGGTTTTACTTTTGTTTTCATCAAAGCTAATTTGACAATATTTGTCAGTAATGTTTAAAAATACATCCACTGTGAAATATATTTTAAAATATTCATGGGATTTATTCAATGAAGTCATCTAAGCCATAAAATCTTTATCCTCCAATCATCTATTTACATATACAAGATATTATAAACTACCTAGTCTCATGAACTTGACACTAAGAGTGACCTTGTGTTTCAAAGAGGTATTTCAAGCTGATTTCCAACCTCTTGAGAGAGAACTCAGTCAAGCCTGGAGACTTTGGCTGTAGCATAGATTTCAGCAGATGCCAGGCCCTATTAGCCAGTATACAAAGGTTAGCTCCTAACTTATGGGTCAGTGTAGTGTTTAACAGTCACTGTAAAAGGAAATAGGATTTTAAATGATGGCTAAATCTTTTGGAAGATTGCACTTTTTGACATCAACCAATCTCTCCTCTGGCAGGGACGCCATTGCAGTTTTAGATCTTGGGCAACCACTGCTTCTCAGAACTGGATGCCAAGTTCACAGCATGTGTTTCTCACCAGGACCTCCACCTTGCTTCAAATGAACATAGGCTTCTATTTAGTAACTCCTTTCAAAATCGATACAACACAGATTTGCTGTGGCACCAGAAAAACTTTTGCAAATAACCTGGCATTTATTACTCATTTGGAAAAGCTTATCCTAGGATTGTTAAAACAGAAGAAAAACAAAAGGTAAAAACATTTTTGACACTGCCTATCTCCTTGTCCCTTTCTCCAAAAATTTCAGCTTCCCCTCAGTAACATTCACAATGCTTGCCCAGTTTCCTGACACATTATTTCTTTCATTCTGGGTTGCAGTCATGCTGTTTTCAGAGGTTCCGTTCTCCTTGGCTGCCAAAGGCTAAAAATATGTGTGGTCACTCATCTTCTACCAGTGCATCCAAGGTAATCCTATTCATATGCTGATGGTCCTTGAAAAGCTCTTCATTCCAACCTGGCAAAGCCTACAAATTACCTAATTCCCTTCAATTTTGCTTTGCTGGAATGGAAGTTTTCCTTTAGTCCTGACAGCACCAAAGTAAATGGGTAAAATGAGCCAACACAGCAAGTGACAATACACAAGATGAATGGGTAAAATTAACCACATCCATCTTTCACAAGAATAATGTTAAAATTTAGCACCTCTCTCACAGCTACTCAAAAAAAGATGCCATTGGTTCAAAAATAATGAATTTTTAAATGTAGCAGCTTGGATTTATTTCCTTTTTTATTATTATTATCTTTGTATCCACATGGCAGGCATTCATACTTGCAAACAGGAGATTTAGACTCTGCCCTAGACTCTGTGGTCCAGTAAGGTGCAGTGGGTGCATAGGGACAGAAATATTGTATGAGAGCAAGAGAAAAAAATCTCGATACAGAAATATTAATTCCTGAATCCCACTGCTCAGCCTTTAGCTTTCAATAAAGGAGAAAATTTTCTGTTGAAATGTGAGAGGGCCCTGAACACATCCTCCCCTTTCCCAGGGTTTTGGGGCACATGGCAGGGCTGCCCCTTCTCTCTGGGAGAGCACTCACATCGCTACAACCAGCCCTGCCCATGGGAGCTGCTGGAGGCTGGAGGCTGTGCTGCAGGGACCCCACCAGTTTCAGCACCCACTGCACTACAGCCACCTGCACCATGCCCCGACAGGCTGTGTGCACATAGCAAAAACAGCTTAGCTTGCAAAAGACAAGAAAATATTGTGTAAAAATGCCATTAAAGATACAGCGCTGAAGAAAAATAGCTATAGCACAGCCATAACTAACGACAATCTCTTAGCTCTGATGAATTATTACAGAAAGCGGCATTAAAAGACTCTATAGTATTAACAGAATTACATAACTGAGCTGTTTGAGAGATCCAGATGGTTTCTTCCTAAAACACTCATTCCTGTTTCTCATACATTGGCTTCCCTGCTAGCAGCTCAGGTCTGCAATGCTGTGAAAATTGGTAATGTGAGCTTCTGTTCCATTCATCCTTCCCGTGCCAGGGAATGAGATGGTGTCAGGAAACATCGGAATCCTACAAAAATGAACACGGGCCATGAATTATTGAAGACAAGTATTAATATCTACAGAATGAATAATATATGTTGAGGCAAGTCTCATTATTTTTCAAACTTCTTTTGTAACTTGACTCATTGCTCTTTGCATGCAAAATTGTACTCATATAATCTACATTACAATCAACTAAATACTATTTTTGCAAATCCAAATGCTAACTCACTTTTTTTTTATACTTCTTCTTAGCTCCACAGAATGCAATATAGCAGGAGGCATTATTTTTACTGGTGGACCAGAGATGGGTTTTCAACATCCCTAAAGTTTTAGACAGAAAGATTTTTTTTTTTTTAATTACAATAGGATCATTTAAATTTGAAAGGTAAAAAGAAATGGAAGATTAGCCACAGAACCATGACAGTCTGACTGAATTCTTTTATGGTGTGCAGTAAATACTATTGTAGTGATGGGTACCTGGGGACAGTAAGAAGATAAAGGAAGTTAGAAAGATGGAGCCATTGGATGTCAGGAAGTGATAAGGCTGAGCGATAGTACATTTGTTGAGTGACAGCTTTTGGATTTGTCATATACAGAACTAGAAGCATGACTATGTGACAACTTCTCAATGCAGTCTTTGTTGCTCTTCACGGAGAAATAATCCTCTCAGAAACTACCATGGCTCTGGACTTGAACTTTTGGCAAAGATTCCAGAAAAGAAATTTTGGTAATAGACTAAATTATGTATGTATTTCACCAGCAGATAAAAAATACCATTTTAGAAAGTGTGCCTGAACAGCAGAGAAGGGAAGTTCCATATATATATAATATATATATTTGTATCAGACTGATCTTCAAATGACATTATAACCTCTCTTTTCAAGAACGTCTCCTACATTTTGTTGTGTAACTACAGTTGCCTAGAAGGTGGAAAACAGACCACGAGCAAATTATTCCATACACAAATCTCCTAGTATATATGACTGACCTCAGAGCAGCAGGCTGGTTGACGACTGTGATGGCAGAGGGTGTTTTTCCTTTTCGGTGTGAAACTTCTCAGATACTTCAGGTTAGCACATAACAGAGGCTGTTTCCAGTTACAACAGGTGTTTCTGGAGTGTGGTAATCTAAAAACAGGAAAAGAATTGTTATGTTTCCATCAGAAATAGAAATATAAACACTTTTTGTCTGAAGGAATTATTAAAAAATCTGAGTTAGTGGCTTTTCATGCTGTCTGTTTTAAAGTGAAGAGTCTTATGAGAACTCCAGCTGAGATTTTCCTGTTCCATGTTTGGTAGATAAGACTTCTCAAAAGAGCAGATTTCAATAGTACTTGGATTAGACTAGATGCCTGAAGATATAGGCTTTTCAGATCCATGCCTTTTGAAAAGTCTAGAAATTCTAAATTGCTTTCACATACTCAGGTCCAAAGAAGACCAGATAATGTGTTCACCACAGATATGTGAACCACAAGTCAACATTTCTAAAGCAATCAGCATGCAAAGACTGTCCCAAAAATGTCTCAGAAGACAATGACAAGCCAATCTAAGACTGCTGTGTTATCAAAAGGCACTGCCCCATCCTTCCTCTTGATTCCGGTTCCTCGCAATTAGCCTTAATTTATTGCTAATATTACGTGGCCCACAGGGTAAATTCAGTCCTTTTCACTACTCAGACAAAACCATTTTGGAGGGTAGATTTTCAGTCCAATGATTCACTGCAAAATTGCTTGAATACTAATGCTTGCTTAAAGAAGGAGGAGGGAACTTGCAGCTGGAGGAGGTGAAGAAGTCAGATAACCCCTTGAGATGGTGAGGCCAGTTATGAAAATGCATCCTAATATTCTCAAAGACTCCTTTATTCCTAATAGTAAAGCTTTGAAGTATTGTGCATAATAAAAAACAATTTCATATCCACAGATTTCAATTAAATAATTTCTAAAGAACAAAAGATTTTAACACAAGGATTCAATCATTACATCTTTCATTTAAAAAGTGGTAAAATAGTCTGCCCTGTAATCACATCACATATGCGCAAGCCACAAATCATACAGCTGCACATTCCAATTCAGAAAGCATTTCAGTTTGTATTTAGCTATATTACTGTTAGAAAATACTATGAAAATGAGTAGTGTTTGATTGATTTTGGTGATTTTGTTTGCACAATGATTGTGTAAATTCCCTTTACGGTGATCAAAATACACAGAAGTAAGGACCGAAATAATTTCCTGAAACACAGTGAAAAAAGTAAAAATAATGTTTAAAAGAAAATATAATAAATTAAAGCCTTCCAGCTTTAACTTTGGTATTGATAAAGAAAAACATGGTAGTTGCTCCAGAATGCTTAATATTTCTGTACTATGAAAGCAGCTTTGAAATATCATTTTTCTACTACCAAAGAAAAATTTAAAATGAACTTTTCTTTGTAGTCTAGTTAATGTAAGCACAAAATGATTCCCTTCCTCCCCGTTTTTAATAACAGCTAACCTTGTTTCTGTTTTGTCTTCTCTTAAGTATATCTATATTATAAGATGATGAAGTTTTTAACTTACTTACATTCTTACATTCTGTGGTGTAATAGTACATCTGAAAAAAAAAAAAAAAAAAAAAGTATTCAACACCATGGTGTTCTAGGCTGGTCCATTTTTCTGTTGCTTAAATTAAATTATATAAATTTATTTACCAAACTTAGCTCTCAGTAATGTCACTCCACTGTTTTGGCCCCATAAATCTGAAATTGAGTTACCAGAATTCAGTGCTCTTCAAATCCAGGCAGTCATCTCTATAATAACAGCTAATGTGGACTAAGCATTATGAATAAAAGCTAAAACGTGTATACCTCACTTTGACGCTGAGACATAAAAGCTGCTTTACAGTAATACTGAAATGAAAAGTGAATCCAACAGCCAAAGCTGATTGGTTAAATTGCAAAAGAATATTTGGTATTCTGTATACAGAGCTGCCATAACACATAAGAATAGAACCCCATATAATTTAATCAAATTAAAGTAATTGGAATTTTATTAAGATTAATATAATTTCAAAGGCAATGTTATTATGTAAGCAAATTAATAAATGTTTAGAATGTAGATTTATTCTGTTTTAATCCTTGACAGACTGTAAATATATGTATATATATTAAATAACACCCAAAACAGGATAGGACAAGCATTTTATTATTGAAACCAAATGAAAAACAGCATGAAAGAAATTTGGCTATTACTTTCTGTATTGCCACATAATAAAATGAATAAATAAAATGAACAGCACCAAAAAAAATTCTTTTTTTTAAATCAAAAGGTAAAATAAAACCATTTTGATGTCTTCATATGGGAACTCATTATTAAGTTTTAACAAAGGCAGCAACATATCCCAGCATTGCTTAAAGTTTAGCCAGGTTCTTGAAATATGTGACCTCTGAAAATTGTCCTGACATTTGCCTGTTCCCATTTTGAAAAATGTCTCTGCACTTTCTGATATGTTTTCTCTTGTGTTAAAATTAATGATCTAGCTCTGTAAAGATTTTCTTGTAACACAGACTAGTACAGAGGTATAGATCTCCCTGAATCGAGATGAATGTTTTATAGCCTTTTTCTTCTAAGTCGCAGATTCTTCTGAGAAGTTACATGAATCTGGGAGTTTTTCATGGCTAAGCAGGGTGGGCAGGTCCCCAGTCACTAAAATCAACTCTGCATGTTTGTTGTTTGTAGTATATAAAGGCAAAGTACTCAAGAACTGGCAGCTAATTCAGAGATACTGCTCTCTCTATGATATGCAGTAAGTTACCTTCCTTAGAGTTATACCAGGAGTTTCTCAATACAAATTGCTAATTTGAATTACTCCAGTAAGTTTGCAACTTGGACTAACTGTAACTTGAGTTTATGTTGGACTCCAGTAGACAGACAATGATATATTTTATTTGTGTGTAGAGGAAACCAAACCTCTGCCCTTTCCCTACATAGGCATTTTCAGGTCTACATATACAAAGGGCAATGTATATAGCCTGTGTGTGTTTGTGTGTGGTCTGGTTTTGATTTTAGTTTGGTTTGGCCTGTACACAGCTTTATTTTGCATCTTCAGTCTTCTCTGAAGAATTCCCACCTATAATGTGATTTTAAATATCTGAATATACTGCTGACCATTTCATTCTCGTCTCTTCCAACATCTTCAACTTGATCCTTATCCTCTGCAACTCAGTAGGAATCTATATATAAATACGTATTCTAATGCACTTTGATACCTTGGAGTAAAGTTTTCAGCCTTTTTTTTTCTCTTACTGACTAACTTGTCAGTTCTGCCACAGAGGCTGTCGGGAGCTACATGAAGTAAATGCATTCTGTGAATTAATATTTATAAAGATAGGCAGTAGGATGTGATTTTCATGAAAGAGGTTTCATGCTAAATACAAAGTATTTGTGTATTAAATTGACCCTCATCAAAAGAACTAATGCACTGAAGAATGACCTTTACTTATTCATCTACGCCATCAGTCTTAATTCAGAAACCCAACAATATCCTCTAGCAGGATAATTATATAGTTAACCTCACACATAAATCTTCGGTATAAAAATTAGGCATATGGACTGAATGATATTTCAACTTTCAGGTTCCATTCTACAGCATTTTGTTAGGCTAACAAGAAGAACCAAAGAAATAGCTTGTAAATTCAAGGACATTATCCTGAGTCCTTGCTTGAATTCAAATCAAGACCAAAAAGATCTGCAACAGATCTTTTAACAAATTTTTAACAAATACCTCATGTTACTTGTTTCATTTTGCAAATCTGAATATCTTACTTCAGAGGGCTCATAAGTGCTCTTTGTTCTTGTGCTGTAGAGAGCCTGAGACTGAGGTGTCATGGCAGCGCGTGAGCAAGCTCAGCCCCCATCTCCCCGTACACATTCTGGGGTTCGAGGATTCATCTTTGATGAAAGACGGATGATTATGCTTCCCTACAGAAACACGCTTACCTGAGAAAAGTGATCTAGAAGCAAACGGACCTCCTTAAAAGAGTGCATAAATGTAATATTTGATGCTTCTGTCCTGCTGTAAGGAGTTTGTTGCTTATAGAGTGCCTCCTGAAGCACATTACTGCTTCTCCACATGCAGACCACCAAGGGCATTGTGAATGAGCTGCAGCACAGGCTGTGCACTCAAGCAATCAGTACACAGATAAATGCTGTCAGTTTAAGGACTATTACTTCCCCAATGGCTTATTCAGGGTTATGTCAGTAAAACAGAAGTTCTTCAGTAGACATCAAGGTGCTGTCATGATTTATGGCATATTCAGACAAGCTAGCAAGATGCAAAAATAACTTTAAATCATACCTCTTTTCCATCCTTAGACCTGGTCAGGAATTAATGTGGATATTTATATATTTGGTTGTTGGTTGGAGGGTTTTCTTTTGTTGCTGTTGTTTGGTTGTTTGTTTTTTTTCTGTTGTTGTTGTTGTTTTGGTTTATTTTTGAATTACAAGTACATACATTAAAATAAGTTTAAACATGCCCAGACATGGCAGACAACTGTCCTTCCTGAAAGGCTGCACTGACAGCCAGTGACTGGCAGAATGCGATTTGGATATATCCATGCAGAAAAACATCACAGCAGCTGCTGCCTTGAGAAGGTCTCCTTCCTTTCAAACTATGCCTAGATAATCTTTCTCTACCACCCAGACTTGTTCAGTGATTTCCATTTCTGTGCCTGTGCCTTTCCTTCTTGTGCAAAAGAACATCGTTTGTGATGAGTTCTGGAAATCATTCCAGAGGTGATGTTTCTAATTGCAGACTCACTGTTTTCATATGTGTATATCGCTGCAATTATTTCTTTCGTCTGCCTGTGCTCCTTAGTAGACTATAAGATTTTCAGTTTTAACTTACAAATTCTTCATGACACGGTTAAGGAGCACTGGCTAAACTTTAGCTACAGACTCTAAGCTGATGCATAGTACACAATAGAAATGCTATACTTTCTCTTTTCTCATCACAGAGTGGCATCTTTCTGCAGCTGAACAAGTAAAATCAATATGATGGTAATTTCACTGATTATCATGTTCTTCTGATTATGAGAGACTTCGTTCTGTGGAGCATTGGAAGAACATGATAATCAATGCAAAGGATTCCCTAAGTATTAAACTAATTCCCTGTTTTTCGGTAAGAAAACATAACACACACATTCATCCCACTCAATGTGAATTCCATTGGATTCTATGGAGAGTTTGGGCTCCATCTGCAAATGCAGACTGTGCTTTCCTCATGTAGGTCTGCTAACTCCTACTTTCAGACAGCAGACTCAATGATGGAAAAGAAATTAACTCAGAATTAGCTTCACAGGAAAAGCTAGCTCAAGAATTGATCAGTTTGATTGTTTCAGAAAGTTCATAAGTGTATCATTTTTCCTAGCTGACACATCCCTCAGAGATTGTCTGTAATGGAGCAAGTTAAATTATTAATAGCTTTTTAAGATGAGCAGGCTTATCACAATGTAAAATTGGTAAAATAGGTGAGCTATGGAATCTATGGAGGATCATCTATCACTGTGTACCAAGTAACCTTCACGTAAATTCCCAAGTGTCTTTGATTAAGGATTTTTCATCTGCAACTTGTGATAAATGTGGGGGAGTTAATATCCATAAACTCATTACTGAGGACAGAAAACATATTCCAAGGCAGGAACTGGACAATAGATAGAGAAACCTGCAGGCTTTCAGAAAAAAATAAATATTTTTGCATGAGGGAGAAGAAAAGAGACTTAGTTGTAGCAATGTCATTATAAGAGCATTGTAAAAGCTGTGTAGGAAACAGGTACATTTATTCTAAGACTATTAAAATAAGCAAAGCATGTAAGAGGAAAAACGGTTTTAATAGTTGAAGTCTGGGGACTTCTATCAGCCCATAAAATAAATAGGGACCCAAACTGTTAAAAATATAACTGCTACAACTAGGACATTTATTCTCTCTGATTTTGCAGAGTAAGTGTCTGTAGCATTAATTAATGCAACAATGTGTTTTTTGCCAAAGATTCATACTTTTTTAAAGAGTGCCCTCTAGGCATATTTGGAAAAGTTCCATAAACTGCTGATTTCTTTTTCCTTTTTTTTTTTTTTCTTATGGAAATAAATGTAATCTGAGTGCTGACAATCATTGTATGTGGAAAATAAGTTGATTTAGCAAAAAAAAAAAAAAAAAAAAAAGTGATAAAAAGTGATAGATTGAGGGCAATCAAGGGTGTAGGACCTGAAATTATGCTAAAAAAACATCCACAAACTTACATTTATTATTCTGCTTAAAAATCTGTATGCTTCTTCGCATTTTTTAATAGAAGACAGCTAGAGAATTAACATTGTTATAAACACACATTCTGCAAATTTAAGTTTTAGAAGCAGGGAGAAAAATTAGCTACTTACCGCTTTCCATTTTCTTGTTTTATAACGTAAAAGGACTGAGTTAGCTAGTCAGACATCAGAAAGAATAATATGATATAGGTGATCAGTTACTTATAAGAACAGAAGAATTAATATTGCTCAGGCTGTAAACTGTTCGTCTAAGCTGTTCAACTTTTGTCTGTAGGAAAATGATTGCATTTTCAAACTTTTGAACTTTTTTCAGTGATTAAATATATATATGTATATAGAAAATTGCTAGTTAGGAGAACTTACAGATAATAACGTTAAGTCCACCAAAACACACATAGGAATGATTTATTAGCTAACTGTAAAACCTCTACTCCTTCAGTTGGGCTCATGTCCTGCTCTTTTTAGTCAACAGCATAGCAGAGAAAACCTGATTAAGACAGAAGCTGTTTGCACCCTGATGTTAAGTGCTTTGATATCATCCCAAACAGCTGTGGCAAGCTGAAATAATTAATTGAGGTCATCTGGTAGTTGTTCACTCTCCAAAAAAATCAAAATCTGCTTTTTTCTTCATTAAACATACTTTTTTTATTTTTTATGGGTAGAACTTTTATATCATCTTTTCTGCTCTTAGCCTGTTCTTCAGTCCCTGTGCAAGCAGAACAGTTTTGGTGGTGTTTTGTATTTTGAATTGCTGTTCCACTGCTTTTGTGGTATTTGAACTAATCCTAAGGAGACCACAGTATTTTTATTTTTAATGCTGGCACAGATTTACAATCTATGGAACTATCTGTTCATTCTTTATCGTTCTTCTCTGTGTCTTCATTTTGAAAAGGAGTCTGTTCCCCCTTCATGAGCAAAACCAATTTAGGAGGCATCAGGGCAGAAATGCCTAAAAACTATATGGTTTAATCAGGGTATGATTTGTCTCTCTCTCAGATAACTTTAGCCTATTCAGCTTTCACTTAGCAGTGCACAGTTTATACTCTCTTACAGACATATCTGGCTTTGGATCAGCAAGACTCTGTTAAGAGGTGATTTAATTTATATTCATCACAGAAAGTAATTAACTAAAAGGAAAACATGATTAAGAACAAAGAGCAAAATACCAGGTGGGAAGCAGCAGAAACAGAAATAATGTGAATGCCCTGTTCAGTCCCTCAGGTCCTCTTGCCCACAGCTATACCTCATCTCTTTTTTCCCAGGAACTGTGCTTAGTCTTCTGTTCTTGGCAAAATCTATACTCGTGATTTTATCCTGATGTTACTGTATTAAAACTGAATGCCAAGAGCATTACAGTTTGATAACATGATGTGATATTGCTTTTAATCCCAAATGAAATAGCTGTAATAAGCATTACATAAAGCAAAACAGCAAACCAATTAGAAATTCCAGAAAACATAAAATAACATCATTTTGTTTCTTTGTTTTTTTTTTTTTTTTTTTTTTTCTCTGATTTAGTCATCCGATTTTATTTTTCATTTTGTGCGTTACAGTTTTTCCAAGTGTATGTTTCTTGTGTTAGTGTTTTGCTATTTTCACAGCCAGGAAAATCACAAGACTCATTACTCTCTCTCTTTTTTTTTTTTTTTTTTTGCTTGCTTATTAATTCGGTCTGAACTAATCAAAAGGAATTCTACTGTAGCATCAGTTTAAGATGAGGATTAATGTGGATCAAAAAGTATGGCTTTATATTTTGAGGGAAAATCCTGTTACCAGAATAAAACTTACATTTTTTTTCAGAATCCAAGCCACTAGTTTCAGTTAGAAACATCCAAAAACCTACAGCTTCTCAGAGAACCTGACATTTGAGAGCATTAATACATGCAGTGGATTTCCTGGCTTTTCTACTAAACACTCCCACTGCAGACTGACTTAAAACTCTGTGCCCTGAGGCATTCTATGATGAATCTTTTGGATCTTGTTTTGAATTCAGGAAGAGTTCATTATACCTCAAATCTTTTGAATAAATTTCCAAAAAGATTTTATTTAGGTGGAAAAGTTAATTAACAGCTCAAAAGAGAAGTGGCCTTACTGGAAATAAACTATAAATATACGTAATTTAACATATAAGCTGCTTTATATAGAATTATATTGTCAACTTCACAAGTTTTCTAATAAATCAGAAATGTTTTATCTTAATCGTTAAAACATGCAGTTGAAAAAGTTGAAATATACTTGCAGATGAAGCAGAAAGATGTAATTTTTTTAATAGAAAAAAACAACAGTGTTTTATGTTAAAATTAAAATTTAGCTTAATACTGAAACATTAATAAAAGCAGATTTTGATATTGTACTGGGTCTGGCTGGGACATTACCTTTCCCTGCAGCAGCCCATACAGTGCTGCGCTCTGCACTCGTAGCTAGAACAGCAGTGGTATCACACCGGTGTTGTGTCTGCTGCTGAGCAGTGCTGGCACAGCATCAGGACTCTCTCTGACCCTCCTAGGGGGTGGGCAAAAAGTGAGAAAGGAACATCAGCAGGGCAGCTGACCTAAACCAACCAAAGGGATATTCCATACCATATGATGTCACACTCAGCAATAAAAGGTGGAAAAAGGAAGAAGAGGTGGGGGGGGGCGGCTCTCGTTGTGAAAACGTCTATTCTCCTCCCGAACACCGGCTATGTGCATTGAGGCCCTGCTTCAAGGACGTGGTCAAGCATCATTCATTTGTGGGAAGTAGAGAGTAATTTCTTTCCTCTCCACTTCCACATAGCCTTTACTTGCTTTGTTTAGTTATTCCCTCCCCCCCCCCCCTTCCCTTTTTTTCCTTTAGTTGAATTGTTTAATTAATAATAATATTTCCTTAATAATACATATATATATATTTTTTCTCTTTAATTAAATCATCCTTATCTCAACCCGTGAGTTGTTCTTTCCTTTACTTCCCCTCCTCATCTGAGGAGGGGGATTGAGAGAGCAGTTGTGGTGTTCAACTGCCTAGCACGGTAAAACCACCACAGGTATTGATGACTTTTTAATGTAAAAAAAAGTGACAATTTTCAAAACTTGGTAATAAAGTCAATTAAATATGGATTAAACATTGCAAATGATTTAATGGAAAAGACAAGGTAGGGTCATTTTAAACTCTCCCAGATGGAGACAACTTCAAGATTGTTTTCAGATTTATCTTTCCCTTTGGTTGTTTGCTCCTCTAGCCCCAGCAACCTGTAAAAAAAGTGAAATAAAATACAGCTGGTTTTGCATGCTTTTTCCCATAGAAGCAGCTCAAGATCAAAGTGAAATCCAAGTGTGAATGCAGCATAAACACCCTTGTTCAGGTAAGGACTTACCTAAAATAAGGAGATTAAAAGACCACTACCTCCTACCAGTGCCTGGGGCAGCATACTCACTGGTCAGAACCACATTGAATACCAAATTCATGCCTGTAGACCTAACATTTCTGCACTGCAAACTGGATCAGGCCTCGCTGTATTTCTTGCTCTGATAACTCATCCATAAAACATTAAAATTATGTGGATCAGCACTGAAGGAAAAGCTTTTAATTCCAAACACCTCCAGAAGTTTAAAACAAACATTGCTGTGCAATTTCAGCCAAGAGGACTGTTTCAATTCAGACAGGCACCATATTAAATACCTAATAATAAGACAAATCCCAAAAATTCAGCTGGCATCTTCAGCTGTCTAGCCAGTACCAGTGGAAAGAGAGAGACTGTGTCATCTTCCGGCTGCCAAATGCACAGTGCAGGTATATTTGCCAATAAATCATATGCTCAAGTCTCAGCACTGGGCTCTCTTGAATTTGCAAAAAGCCTCAGTGAAGCCTGCAAATAAGCATGAAGGTCTGAGCAGGGGAGAACCCTGCAGCTGGAGGTCCTTATCAGGACTTCCACTTGACTTCACACATCACATTTGGTACTCCTCTCTTTGGAAAATCATGACCATCATGAATGTCCTCATTGTTATCACCTGTGATGTACAAATCCAAACAAAGGCACCAGATGCACTGGATTTTATTTTGGTAGCTTTTGCCTCACACATGGATGTTAAATTTTTTAAAAATATTTTTTTGCAAAATACCATTAGTTGATGCTCAGTTGCCATTAAAATAAACAGAAAGAGATTCCAAATCAAATAGGCAACATCACTCAAGTAATTTTGGAAAGGCATAGGCTTGCATCTACCAGCAACTGTAGCTGCAATTGTTTTATATTCTGTTTTAAGAGAGCAATGAAAAATGTGTATGACAGAACAGCTTCAAGATGAAACAGTACGCTAGTTTTTCACCTACTGCAATCATTTTGGAATTTAAAAGATTTTTGAAATTGGAAAAATTAAGAACTCTTCCATCTGGATATGAAAGGCCAATAGGAAATACCAGTCTTCCAATTACCTTAAATAGTTTTCATTTCCTATCAGAAGGTTATATTTGTCACTTCCCTCATAACCACAAAGGAACCTTCATAACTTCCAAGTTTGACTGGGCACAAGTCAAGGTATGACTGGTCAAGGTGTGGAACAAAGACATACAAAATCAGGTTGTGGCTACTAGGACAAGGTGCTGGCGGCGCTTTTGTCATGCTGCTACACTGAATATGAAACGCACTAATCAGCTCTCCTTGCTTTGTGGTACACTAGGGAAGAACATGCTGATATTTTGAGAACAGCTAACATTCTCTATAATATTGTGTATCTTTATCAAAAAATGTAATTAAGCTATTTTTCATGTTATAATAACAGTAAAAATACAATGGAAGAACTCAAGTAATAAGTGCTGTATGTTGCTCTGAATGGAATGAGTTGGTAAGATTTAGTAAATTGTGGATTAAAGCTCTGGAATTCTTTCAGTGTAAAAGCCCTGGCCACTGTAATTTGTGCCCTGACAGTGTCAAAATGAACTCCATGCAAAACAGTTGATTAAAAGACATTAATAGCAGATTATATGGAATTTAATTTGTGAACTATTGCCTGAAATGTGTGCCACTGAGCTGTTAACATTACTTTAAACAGAAGCATCAAGAAGAAAGCATGCAGAAAATTATATGTATATTAATGTATAATATAAAATATTCATTAACATACATTAAAGTAAGATAGCATCCAATTAATGTTTAACTTTTACATGACTAACTAATCTCATTAATATAGTCAACATTTGCTGATAGATAACAGAAATTAACTGCAGCTATTTCCTCTTCCATGTTTAGGAACAGCTGTGAAATCACTGTCAACACAGAAATTTTAATAGGTAGATTTTTCCCTGTGTTTTTAAATGGATATTTCTAAGATGTCTTCATGAAGAAGCTAAGAGCAGCAGTTGCCTGGAAGTACAGGAAATGAGCCCAGCTGAGCAGCACAGATGTAGGAAGTTCCCTTTTAATAAGTATTTATTACCTTGTTATTTGGGAGGCCTGGAGCCAAAGATATGACTTAGCTCTTATAAAGGCAAATTGGTTTTCATACTTTCCTGCTTCTATATATTTAATAATAATGTTTTACCTATTTTTCTGCCTATGCTTCAGTTGTGGTACGTTACCACATGATTGAAGCCCCATGACCTTTCAGCAGAGTCCAGTCCAAAAAGAGACATGAGGAAGAATTTAATAGACCTAATCACAATGTAGACAAGACTCATTCCTGTTGCTGTTTGTTAGTGATTATCAAAAAATGTGCCAGAAGTCCATTTAAAATCTTGTTTGGTCAGGAATTTGAAAATTAGCCATAGAATGCAGTTGATATTGAAACAGCACATCACCGCTCGGCTTAAAGAGGTTTCATAAATAGGTATGTTCAATGTGAAGACCTAATGATTACCTTTTTCAGTAGCAGCTCTGGCCATCTTGTGAACTAATATGTTTTAAGAGGAATGGTTGAATCTAAGGGTGATTGAAAACTAGATTCAAGCTCTAAAGGAATTTTTACATACCAGCAGCTTCAGAATGCATGTTCCATTTTTCATTCACTGCATCCTAGGAGATGGACCACCTTAGGCAAGAGCCATAAAACTAAAGCAATTTCACATTTTTTTTTCCTTATCAAAAATGCTGATTTGGTAAAACAGAAGAGATGAAAAAAAATCACAATTCAAAATGCTTTGTAATTATTCCTGTCTTCTAATTATCCCTTCTTGAACTTCTTGATGTTCATTGTATGCCTTCAAAAAAAAAAAAAAAAAAAAAAAAACACTTGTTAAAGCTTGCATACTAGGGAGCAAACAAAGAAGCAAAATCTGCTTAGATGGATCCAAAATTAAATGAAATCCAAAATTAATGCTAAAAATTGACCTAATTTACTATGATTTAAATACATCCAGCCATTTCATTATCCCCAGTGGTGTAAGTAATATCCTGCTTCACTCTAGATGGAATTAATTCCCTCATAGCCTGGGATCTTTGAATACACTATGCCAGAAGCAAAAGGAAAAGGATGATTGTTGTTGTGTCCCATAAGAATAGGAGGTTAGGGAAATATTCATTTTCCATCAAAATGTTTTTCTTCTGGTGAAAAAAAAAAATAATTTTTTAAGATTAAGCTCTTGATACATCAACCCTTTCAATAAAAACAGAACTTCAGATAAGTAATTCATGTCACTGACTTCAGTGGAATCATTAGTTGCCTGAATTAATCTGTGTGCTTATATGTTTTTTTGGAGCAAGTCTTAGAGATTTTGACTTCTTTGTATAAAGAAAAACTGGATTCGTTTATGTATCCATGTTCTATTCAAAATATGTCCATTAAGACATTTAAATTAAACACAATCAGTCAACCCTGATTTAAATCTCAGCATTTGTAGAGTTTTAATTATAGTACAGTATGGGAAACCCATAGAAGTTTTGTTAAAGATGTTTTCATTGGCGGTAAGTGTCAAAAACTTTGTGATGAGATTCTCTCTTTGCATAAACCCCACAGGAAGTTAAAACAGTAACAGATTAAACAAATAATATTGTCCCATTATTGATCTCTCACATAAAACAAAGTGGAACCTTTCTTGTATTCTAGCAAATTAGTTTACTTTTTCCAGCAGGAGAATATTTTGTGCATCTCTAAAATCTCATCACTTCCAAAGATGAAACTCAGGAGACTATAGCAAGGCCTAAAGAATCAAAAAGGAAATATATTTCTCAGAAAACTCCATCTTAAACCTGTTACAAGCCTAGACAAGGACTTGTAATTTGTGAAAAACACTGGAGTGCTGTCTGAAAGTGTGCTTCTTATGATCATCTGCTGCATGTTTCCAAACACTTACTAGAAGTATTTCACTTTCATCTGGGAAGCAATTACTAATAAGTCATGGACTGGCAGGGAGAAAGGGGGACTCGTCTTTTATGTCATTTGTTCTCCAGCAGATACAGCAAAGAAACCCAGATATTCAACACAAAGTAAATAAGATCTATTATTTCGAATGGAAATAAAACCCAAAAACAATAAGACAGGTATTGAGTGAATATTGATGTTTCAAAGTACAATGAAAACTCATTAACATGGGAATGCTGCTATGTGATGCTAAGAAATTGTTCGAGGAGAACAAATGCTCTAAGGCAGTGGACAAAGATGGGCTATAAAATTAGCAATGGCTGGAGATAAGTCTCTTACACAACCACATAAATTGTTATTGTTTTCTGTCTTCTAGCCTTAGTTCCAGAGTTGGAATTAGCTTTGAAATGAATTTATTAGACCTTCTATGGAAAGATCAAGTTTTCAGCAAAGGGAAACAAGCAGAACAAGGATGGCTTTTTCAAAACTTGTGTGCAATGAGCCTTTGGCTAAATTAAGTTGTTTACAAGTATAACTCACTTTAATCAGCAACTTCTACAGCTTTCTAAAAGCAGGGCACTCATAAATACTGGTAAATGTCTGATATAATTGGGTTTATTGTTTTAACATAGAGAAGAGAGGAAACAGAGCCCAGCTATCCAATCTATGTGTCTATTACACAAATGCAGCCAGAGATATTATTACAGTAAGTCTTTTTCACAAAAAGAAGCATTCAACACAGCTTAAAGCTATAACTGGAGCTAAAACCACTGTGTCATAGCCCTTCCCAGAGGTATATCGGTTTTCAATGAGTAAAGTTTCATTAACTTCATTGCCCTTTTAAATGGAACAAGGGTTTCTGAGAGTATAGCGCCTCTCTGAATATGAGATGGATCTCACTGAAAAGATGTCTCTATGCAGCTTTTAAATATTGCACCACATCTAAAAAATATATGAAAATGCCTTCAGCCCAGGAGCAAGAGGTGATTTAACCTTGCCCATACAATCCCTGGTCCTATTGCATCCTTGTATCTATACCCGGCATTCTGCTGCCAAAGCACAGACTAAGCAGAGCCAATAAAAACATGGTGCAACAATAAGAGATTTTTGTATTTACTGCTTTCACATTGGTATAATCTCACTGACATTAATGTAATTACCTCTGATTTACTATGGAGAAAGGATACAGAACTACATGCTACAGATAGAGAGGTAGTCTCCAAATCACAACACAATCCTTTCAAATGAAGCAAAAGCCAAAAGAAGGCAAAAATGAAGCAAAAGGCAAAAGAAAGGAAAAGGCTTTCTTTACTCATATGCAACTGTACACTTTAATGTTATCTTAAAAATATTTATGAAATTAATTAAAAGCCATATAATATTTGAGTTTTAATTGTTTAAGGACATTAAAACTCCATTTTAACAGAAGTTATGTAATTTCTGGTTTCTCAGCATACCAGCTCCAGACCATGCATTTTTAAAACTTAAAGGCAATAATGCATTTTCCTTCATGGGGACAGACGGGATACCAAATGTAATTTTCCAGACCCATCTAAAATATCACTAATTCTGTTGTTTGCACACAAACCGAGTTATCAGCGACACTTTTTTTTTTTTTTTTTTTTTTTTTTTACATATGGCAAATCCTTTAGACTTTCTCATCCTCTGTCCCTCAAACTTCTCAAGTTGACAAAACCAATTAAACAAAAACAAGTCATACTGGTAAAACATGTTAAAAGATCATAAATTATGTTAATATTCCATAATGCTAATAGTTTCATTAAACAGTATTAAACGCTACTTTGACTTATTGTATGCAACAGGGAACTTATTTTGCCACATTCCAAACCAGCAGCCATTTCGTCATCTTCATTCATTTTACATTTACACAACTTCACTGCCCAATTTACCCACAGGTTCTGCTGAAAAGCCAGTGGAATTCTTCATTAGAGACCAGATCTAATGTGGTTTATTTCTTCAGCTGAAGTAGGTGGAGAAATGTTGACAGGTTTGCCCTGTTCCTTTTCTGCCAGCAGCTTAAAAAAAAAAATTAAAAAAAAATCTGATTACTCTGGCATCTTGTATAGCACCATTTTTGAAGGGTTTTAAAGGATCGGTTACTGCAAAGTGTTGTTCCTGCAATAGCAAAAAAAATATATAGTTCTTCCTCCCTTTCTTATTGTTGTTTAACAGTGCAAAAGGAACAAAATTTAACAAACTTATTTCAGCCAACTATTTCAAGGAAGAAATCCTTCCAAAGGGATTCCCTTGCCCTGAAATGAAATCAACTCAGACCTTTATCACATGGTACTCCAGCCAGGTCCCACAACTCCACGATTTTCTATGCAGGAGGTAGGTTACACCTGCTAGGATAGCAACATTTTAAAAACTGAGTTGCAGTGTTATTAGAGAGCAGAATTTGTGGCTCTTCCCAAGGCAGATCCTTCAATGCCCTTAGTGGCATTTTTTTCTGGATAAATTAGATGGATGTAATTGAACAGCATTTATGACAGAAATAGAGTTAGCAGGGGGATTATGAATTCTGAAAAATGGCTATATATTTGCATACCAATGTTAATCTGTACATTTCCAATTAACATACAGCCACTAAGACAATTTTACTAAACTGACAAGGTGGAGGAGGCAGAGAAAACTCTGAGCAGCCAGTATAAGGAAACGACTGGCAGAGACCACTTCTGTGGAGGAGGTTTCAAGGGAATGAAAAGCACTGAGTTAAGCAGTAATTATTATTACTTTTAAGATCACAGAAATATTGATTAGAGTAGATCCCTGGAGATATCTGCTCTGACTTTTCACTAGAAATGGGAGTATTGCAAAGGGCAGATCACGTCAACCATGTCTTTTTCTACCCACGTCTTAAAAAACACCATGGGTGGGAGATTCCACAACCTTTCCAGGAAATTTTCTTGTGGTACCACACCACCCTATTAGTGAAAAGATTTATGTTCATTCTGAACATCCCAATGTGCAACTTACTGCTGCTGCCCTGTGCTGTACCATCTGCCACGGAAGAGTTTATCTTCAGTGCCTTCGGCATTCCCCTTCAAAGAGTTGGAGGCTGCTAAATCTCTTCTTCAGCATAAAAACTTGATCTAGGCCCCTGACCTCTGCAGCACCTTCTGTGGTTTCCTGAAATCCTTCTTTATCTGGCCACAGGATTTCACATGTAGCCTCTCTATTGTCAGATGGTGAGGGCTAACAACTTCCCTCAGTCCTCTTGTCATGTTCCTCCTAGCCCAGCCACACCTGCAGTTTCTGTTATTAAAGTGAGCACACTGTTGGGTCATGCTTAGCTCGATAGCTGCCATACACCCCGTATCTTTTTCAGTAGGACTGTTCCCATCCTATACTGGTGGGATGGGATGGCTTACTCCAACTTAGATGAGAAGTAATACTCACGGAATGTCCCAGGGTTCTCATTAGACCAATTCTCCAGAGCCCCCTAAATCAAAGCTGAACCATTTCATGGGAATTATTCCTCATTTACTATCATCCACAAGTTTATAGAGGATACACTATGTTTTTCTGACTGTGATCTAAATATGCTGCAATACATAGTTTGGAATAAACAGTGCCTTGCTTATCAATTACCCTTGTCATTGTTACAGAGGGCATTGTCTTGCACTCGAAATCCAAGTCATATCTGCTAGGATTATCATAGCTGTGTCAAGATTTCCTCTCAGTATCAAGCCCATAGGCATAGTAAACATTAAGTCCAAGATACAACAGCATTGACTGACAGTTTTAGAACATTTTAGTTATGATTTTTTA